>NW_022297631.1:0-1111 GCF_002776525.5 Piliocolobus tephrosceles
TTACGTTTCAATTTACATAAAAGTACTGAACAGCATGGTAATTTTTTGTTTGTTTTTTTGTGTACGTAATAAAAATGAAACTACATTTTTGTCCTGTGTGCAATATCAACTGTTTGCATTATTGTCAACTTTTAAACATATGCAATTTTTGCAAAGATATTTTTGTAAAAATAGTACTTTTGTCATGTATGTATTTGCATTTTATGCGTTTTATGCGTTTTATGCGTTTGTTAATAAGTTATAAAATACGTTTTTTTAAATGTCCTTTCATAGCAATATTATATGTATACTTATATACAATATATATGTAATGAAATGTATATAATCGTGCCCCTTGCGATTTTTTTTTAGTCAAGCCCATGCTTATATATGTAAATAAAGTATTGTAAAAGATAATTATATATGTAAAAAAAATTTTGTTTTGACGTATGGAAAGCATTGTGTTTGTTTGATAAGTGTTTCATAACAATGGATTTTCAATATTCACTCTGGGTGAATAAATACAAACATATGTTAACAAAATAAAGTTCACACAAGAGTTGAAATTATATGTTTCATGAATATTGTTTTTATTTTATATGTGAAGATTTGGGAACATATATACTTATTTGTTTTTTTTTTTTGTTTTGTATACTTATATATATATATATATATATATATATATGTATAAAAAAATGAGCATTCATTCACTTATGTTTACATATACATACAAAACCTTATATACATATGTGATTTTTTTTTATACTTATTATTTTCCTTTTTTCTGTATACTTATATATATGTATAAAAAAATGAGCATTCATTCACTTATGTTTACATATACATACAAAACCTTATATACATATGGGATTTTTATTTTTACTTATTATTATTTTTTGTTCTGTATACTTATATATATATGTATAAAAAAATGAGCATTCATTCACTCATGTTTACATATACATACAAAACCTTATATACATATGGGATTTTTATTTATACTTATTATTTTTTTTTTTTGCTGTATACTTATATATATATGTATAAAAAAATGAGAATTCATTATTTTTACATATACATACAAAACCTTATATACATATGGGATTTTTATTTTTACTTATAATTTTTTTTT
>NW_022297635.1:0-5795 GCF_002776525.5 Piliocolobus tephrosceles
ATTGACAAAGCAAGTATATTTTACACAGGGATGCCTCAAACTGGGTTTTCTATGAGTATGTGAAAATACTACACACTGTACAAATGTCTGAACATCCTAGGATAGAGCTTGAAAGCCTCTGATGTGAAATAAATCATCCACTTTTTAGAACAGATTGTATTATGAATACGTAAGTACTACAGGATAGAAGGAAGGCTGTGTGGGCAGCGCAGGAAGGATGTCCTCTGACCAGCTTTGTGGCCTTGGACAAGTTTAGCAACCTCTCCTTTGTTTAGTAACCTCTCATTGTTCAACTATGAAAAGGAAAGTTATTATAATCATTGTTTTTCCTTGAAGGACTGCTGAGGAAATGAGTAAGATGTGAATGAATCCATGAGCACAGTGTCCTTCCTCACAACAGTTTTCAGGAAGGCATTTATTGAGTCCATTTTAGAAATGAAAAGACTGAGGCTCAAAGACATTCATAAATATGTCATTTCCCCCATGTCCTAGTGTGGAAGAATGAAGAGCCAGGACTCAGCATCCTCTGAGATTCTCTTTCTCTCTTAAAGTGTAGCAGTCAATGTCTTCAAATAGTAGTCTGCAATGTAGGGTTTTTCTTTTCTTTCTCTATCTTTTTTTCATTCTTTCTTTCAACAGGGTCTTGCTCTGTCACCCAGGCTGGAGTGCAATGGCTTGATCACAGCTCACTGCAACCTTGAACTCCCAGACTCAATCCATCCTCCTGCCTCATCCTCTTGGATAGCTGGGATTACAGGTGTCTGCTGCCACACTTAACTAATTACAAAAGAGTATTCTCTTAGAGATGGAGTCTCCCTATGTTTCCTAGGCCGGTCTCAAACTCCTGGCCTCAAGCAATCCTCCTGTCTTGGCCTCTCAAAGCATTGACATTACAGGGGTGGACCACCATGCCCAACCCATTAGTAACTTTCTCCCATTTCATTCAGTCCTCAACCCACTGCATTCTCCCTTTTCCTTCCCCGCATCTCTGGTGCTGCTCTCAGGGTGGCAACTGATGACCTTTATACAACCCAAAGCAGCAGTCCCTGTTCTGTCTCTATCTCATGTGTCATTTGTATATTTGAGATGCGTCCTCTCCTCTTTCCGGGAACTTTTCTCCTATCTATTATCTTTTATGAACCCATTTCCTCTTTGTTTTCCTCCTTTCTAGTCCTTTTCAGCCTCTCATGTCTGTCTTTGCCAGGATGTGGGACCACACACTCAGACCCTTGCTATTCTGACTTTATGTACTTTTCTTGGGTGACCTCATTCACATTTAGAACTTCACCTACCAGAAGCCTCCTTCTAGTCTATGTCACTAACCTAGTGTAGCCTGGAATCCATCCACTTATTTCACTGCCCTCAAATCAACTCCGTTTGGCCCCACAGAAGTTCCAATTCAGCATGTCCCAAACATAACATTTTATCTTTTCTTGATCACTTCATCCTTCATCACCTTTGCAGTCACTGATGCCACAGTTCTCCATGTTGCCTGGTTATTCTAGACTTCGTCATATCCCTACTTCTGGCACGTGATTTAGTGATTCCTGTGGCTTCTCGTTTCATTACTGCCGTTCAAACTGATCTGCTGTCCTCCTTACCCCATGTTCCTGCCCCTGCCTACAACCTCATGACTTCCCACCTGATGGCTGAAGAGTCCTATTGGTCTTGCTTTCAAACCAGCCTCCTCCAATCCATCCTTCTTGCTGCCCTCTCCAAACACAAATCTCATCATGTTACTGTCCTGCTTAAGATGCTTCACAACTTCCCGTGTCCTGTGGGATAAAATGCAAACACCTGCTGTCAGCACACAAGAGAGGTTACAGTGCAGTTCTCCTTGCAACTTCATGTCTCTCTGCTCCTGAACCTGCTTCTCCTGCTGGAAATGCCATTTTCCCTTTCTCTGCTTTGCTAACCTCAGGTGAACGCTGTCCCTAGGAACCTTCCCTAAATCTCATTTTGATTTTAATGCCCTCTTCATGCTCCTGAGTAGCACCTGTGTATACATGTGATACTCAGTGGTGATCAAACCACACAAGTAGCAATTCTTTTTTCTTTGTCTCTTTGGTTTGGGATTTCAAACAGCTTCAGGGCAAGGTCCCTGTCTTCTGAGTTACATCCTTAGGGCCTGGAGAGTAAAAGTTCACAATACCATTTATCTGACTGAATGAAAATCAACATTCGAAGAGGATAGTTTTCTTCAAAATGCACAGACCTTTAGTATTCAGATTTTGTGAGTATAATAAAAATAAAATAACCTAAGCCTAGTGTGTAAGCCATGTTTTTGTTTTTCTTTTTTTCTTGGACTTTTTTTCAGTGGCTGAGTAATTCTCTAGACCCTAAACTCAGTGGGAGACTCTCATCGTCCATGTGTGACACTGAACCTGCTGTCACTGGATGCATCCAAGGAGAGGCCTGGCCCTCCCCATGCTGAGCTGGGAGGGGCAACCCTCGCTTAGGGACCGTCAACCATTCTGTGTCATTTCACTTCACTTCCTCTTCTATTCTCATGCCCAAATTCTCTCATTTTTTTCTTTTTTTACTGTAATAAGAATACACTTTGGGCCTGGTGTGGTGGCTCACACCTATAATTCCAGCCCTTTGGGAGGCCGAGGCAGGTGGATCATGAGGTCAGGAGATTGAGACCATACTGACTAACACAGTGAAACCCCGCCTCTACTAAAAATACAAAAAAAATAGCCGTGTGTGGTGGCGGGTGCCTGTAGTCCCAGCTACTCAGGAGGCTGAGGCAGGAGAATGGCGTGAACCCAGGAGGCAGAGCTTGCAGTGAGCCCAGATCACGCCACTCCACCCTGGGCAACAGGGTGAGATTCCATCTCAAAAAAAAAAAAAAAAAAAAAAAAAAAAAAGAATACACTTTGTTTTCAACCTTTTACTGCTTCTTATACATCAGGTAAAACTAAGATACTATCCTGTAGGTATTTCAAATACAACAACTTTTATTTCTAGGTGAAACTACATTTGAAAACATATATTAAACAAGAAAATTTGGTGAATGTTATGTGAACGATAATACTTTTTACATTTATTATGCTTAAAATGAAAGTGTTGTGGACAAAATTACATAAGGTACTGCTTCTATTCTAAAAGTAAGGAGGTAACTAGAAGTCGATAAACAGCACTAGGACTGTGGAGGTCTTTTCATGTCCTTCACTACTTTTTCTTACTCTGAAAAAATTTTATTCCATCCTCCCACTTCCCTGCCTTGCTCTGTGGCTGTATCAGTAATTTTTCATGGCTGGTAGTGTAGGAGTTCTGAGATCCCATTGGAGTGGGGTAGTGACTTACAAGTCAGTATTGTTTCTACCAGGAGTTGGTGACTTGGGCAAGTTACTTTACCTCTGTGGTCAGTTCCCTAAAATGTAAAATAATTTCTTCTACATAAGGGTTTGAGGAGTCAATTAGTAAGATGAACACATGGTAGATGTGATTTGTTTTTCTAAGACCACCAGAGTGGGCACAAAAGAACCAGCGAGTAGGCAAGGCTAAAAGCAAAACTGCAAATTTATTCTTTGGTCATCTAGCTTCAGGGACCGGAGCTGGGGGTGGGGGGGTGGAGTTTCTAATACAGTCCCGACAAGAGTGGGGGCTGAGAAAGCCCGCCCCGGGCGCATCTGCTGGGAGTGACTTTTCTAGGAGTGGAAGGGCAATAGGCGGGGCACGGGCATGTCGGGGGAGGGGGGGCTCTGCAGGTGCCACCAGGTAAATCTTGGTCTCCTCGGATTGACATCACCTGGTGCATGCCTGATTAATCTTCACCTTCCCGGGCGTCAGCTGCATTCTTGCACACACAGGAAGAGTTGGTGGTGAAGAAGAACCCGGAAGTGAACCATCCTGCCTCCGTTCGTCCAAACAGTCACTTTTATTGATTACTTTTATTATTACTATTATCACTTTTATTGATAATAGTGATAAAGGGGCGCCGTGGTCTGTCTGGCTACTTCCTGCTGTTAAGGGGCGTCGTTAAGGTCGGGGCCCATTGTTGGTATTTGGACGTATGGATGAAGAATAAAATAAGGCACAGTATTAGTATAGGAATGAGGAATGGAAGCATTTGTTGGAATATGGGCAAAACCCAGAAGGATGGTCCTGGCAAGGTTGGGGAGTATGAGATAGTTAAGAAAATTTAGTAAGTTTGAGGCAAGTGGGGGAAAGCCAAACTGATTTCCACTGATTGCTTTCGGTAGGGGCCCTTTTAAGCTGGGAATGAGGAATGAGTGCGCAAAGTAATTGTTGGCCAGGCAGCAATTAAGGAGTGGAGTTTTTCGTGGAGTGGATGGCTTTTCCCTTACTCCTACTACAGGGATATTGGATGGAAGACTAGGTCCAGAGAAGGACCGCAAAACAGAATAGGTAGCCTTGCTGTCGATTAAAAAATTGTCTTACCCGCTACCAGGAGAGTTACCCGCGGCTCGGCGAGGGTGATGGGGGTCCCCGAGTCTCGGCACCTTCAGTTGTCGTCGTCCAGATGTAGGAGCTAGAAGGAGCTCCCAGGATCCTGGGAAAGGGGGTCACGTAGAGACGCAGCACCTGTTCCCAGGGTGGGGCAATCAAACTTCCAGTGTCCTCCCTGCTGGCAAGCAGGGCAGGGGGTTGCTGGTGGACGAAGGTTAGGACATTCACTGGCCTAATGTCCTGATGCCTTGCACTTATAGCAAGGCTGCATTGGGGCTCAGGGACCCTGTGGACACCTGTTGGCATAGTGTCCTGCCTTGCCGCACTTATATAGCAGGCTCTTTTTGCAGCCTTGGAGTCTGTGGGGGGTGTGCTCTCTGGCCTGGGGTTACAACTGGGCTGTAAAGCCGCTGCTAGGAGCTGAACCTTCTGTTCAAGGTGAGCTTGCCGTCTCCTCTCTGGAGTTATAGACCTTAAAGGCTAATTTAACTAGGTCTTGTATTGGTGTCTGAGGACCATCCTCTACCTTTTGAAGTTTTTTACGAATGTCAGGAGCTGATTGAGAAATGAAATAAGATACCAAAATGGTGGCCCCTGTGGGGGAGGCCGGACCTAACGGGTATATTGGGTTAGAACCTCAGTCAGTTTAGGGTAGAGGTTAGGATAACCTGGAGGTCATGCCAAGTTAAGTCATAGGCCTGACAAAGGTGTCTAAATTTCTTTATGTATATGGTAGGATTAGCTGAGAAATCACCTAAACGCTTCTCAATTTTGGAAAGATCGGTCAATGAAAAAGGGACATGTACTCTGACTACCCCCTCCGCCCCAGCCACCTCTCGCAAAGGTGCTAACACTGTAAGAGGGTGTGGGCAGAGATAGGGGACTCAAGACAGCCAGTTGGGGGCCCCGAAGGAAGCATGGGACCGAGTGGATTACTAGTAGATAAGGAGGAGGAAGGAGGAGTCTGGGCAGGAAGGGAGGGGGTGGAGAGAAGGAGGAGTATAGGGATGAGATCTTAAGGCCCAAAAGCCTTGTACGTAATTAATTTCGGACCACTTGCCTAGCCGCTGGCAGAAATTGCTGAGGTCGATCACGCCACAGTGGAAAGGAAAATTAACCGCTTCCTCCTAAGGTCTTGTTCGAGCTGTAAGGTTTTTAAATTGGCTAGGAGGCACCCTAAGGGGGTGCTCTTTAGAAATTTGGACTGGGGGTTTCCCATTTGTTTCCTCTTTACTTACACAATGGACACAATGGAAATGGAAGTGGATCTCTGCCTGCCTTCAAAGCGTCCTTTGGAACCAGCAGAGACAGACTGGAGGCTCATGGAGCCAAAGTGGAGATTACCTTCAGGCGGACGTCTCCGTCCTGAACGGGTCTCC
>NW_022297635.1:5805-10774 GCF_002776525.5 Piliocolobus tephrosceles
AGTGGAGATTACCTTCAGGCGGACGTCTCCGTCCTGAACGGGTCTCCCAAGCCACTTGGTGGCTCAAAATGGACCTCGGACCTGCGCAGGATTTCTGGCCGAGGGAGGTAAAGAGGAGACAAGGGCACTTACCCCAGAGAGGCCGTGAGAGTGAGGGAAGCGGGTCTCAGGTCCTGGTCCGTCTGTGGCGTGGGAGCAGGAGGAGGTTCCTCAATCCCTAGAGGCCTGAGGAAGGGACTCCTCCCGGGTCTTCGGCACCAACTGATTTGTTTTTCTAAGACCAGCCGAGCGGGCGCAAAAGAACCAGCGGGTAGGCAAGCGTAGGAGCAAAACTGCACATTTATTTTGCTAACCTAAGGTGTGGGGGTGAAGTCTGTCGGCCTCCGGCAAAGGAGGCTGGCAGAGTCCCCCGGTGGGGCTCTCGGACGGACTTCCCACAGTCCGGACATCCCGACAGGAGTGGGGCTGTGAGGAGGCCGCCGGGGCTGTGAGAAGGCCGCGTGGCTCAATGGCCAAGAGTGGCTTTTCTAGGCGTGGAAGGGCAATAGGCGGGGCACGGGCATGTCGGGGGAGGGGGGGCTCTGCAGGTGCCACCAGGTAAATCTTGGTCTCCTCGGATTGACATCACCTGGTGCATGCCTGATTAATCTTCACCTTCCCGGGCGTCAGCTGCATTCTCGCACACACAGGAAGAGTTGGTGGTGAAGAAGAACCCGGAAGTGAACCATCCTGCCTCCGTTCGTCCAAACAAGATGTTCAACTAATATTTTCTGATTGTGTTCAATATTATCATTATTACATGGGTGTGACAGATGTGTAAGTCTTTGGGGACAAGGGAAACCACCTAAATCATCCATGGGTCATTTCTGTCTCTGTTTCTTCCCACTCCTTTTCATTCATTTTGCATTTCTCATTTTCTGTGTTATTCCTTCGTGTTTCTAATAACATTCCTGTTCCTTGCTTGCTTCCTGCGTTCTGTGTAGCTTCCTACATATTCACCCATTCTCCTACATATTCACCCATTCTCCATCGTCTTTCCCTTCATGCAGCAGACCAGGTGTATATAGTTTGTAGTTTGTGTAGAAACAAAGACCTTCTGGGGAGTATATGTATGAATTGGATAAGGATGATGAGTTCTATGTGGACCTGGATAAGGAGATGGTCTGGCATCTGCCAGAGTTTATTTGACTGTGATGCTCAGAGGGGTGTTGATGACATTGTCATGGCAAGGAAGAACTTGAACACTCAGATCCAAGGATCCAAACAGGCACGGGTAACAAATGGCACTGCCTATAGCTGCCTGTTGCTCTATAGCCCAACTGGAGGGATGGGAGGGCCGCTCTGCCACACAGAGAACAAGATACCCATATGGCCACTCATGAAGGAGCCCACCCCACGAGTAAGTAGTGTTGGATACACACAGCTGGGTGCTTAAGGCAGCAGAGGAGGAGGCGTTTTCTTCTTACTCAAGAGAAAGGCTGGGCTGAGGGGTCCAGGTCAGGAGCATGAGAAGCTGTAACCCTGTCCAGGAGTCCTGGGGGAGCAGGAGGATGGGCCTGGGAGAGGTGGCCCCTAATCTAGTGTATAGGGCTTGGGGTGGTAGAACCTTTGAGACTCAGCCAAGGGCAGTAGGCTCCTTGGGTCCTATCCCCTTTCAGAACCTCCTGAGGTGACCGTGTTTCCCAAGGAGCCTGTGGAGCTGGGTCAGTCCAACACCCTCATTTGCCACGTTGACAGGTTCTTCCCGCCAGCGCTGAACATCACGTGGCTGCGCAATGGGGAGCTGATCATTGAGGATATTGCTGAGACCATCTTCCTGCCCAGCAAGGAACTCAGATTCCACAGGTTCCCCTACCTGACCCTCCTTCCCACGGCCGAGGACATCTGTAGCCGCCAGGGGGAGCACTGGGGCCTGCACCAGCCGCTTCTCAGGCACTGGGGTATGGAGCGCCCTCCCTCTGCCATCACGGCCTTAGCACCACCTTTATTTCCTGGACCCATCACCCCTCAGCACCTGCTTTCCTCAATCCCATGTTTTATGGTCACCTATCCAAACTTTACCATCTCATGGTTTCGAATATCCAGCACCTCCCACACCTGAGGTCAGTCCCTGCTCTCTGCACCTTGTAATTCTGTCGTCCCTTGGTGCACCACAGGCCCAGGGACTGATCCAGGTGCCTGAGACTGTGGAGACGCTGGTCTGTGCCCTGGGCCTGGTGGTGGGCCTGGCGGGGGTCCTCAATGGCACCATTGTCTCAAAGAGCAAGCGATCTGACAGCATCCCTGAGTCCAGGGGCTCCTCTGAGTCATCCCAGAGGTGTATTGGGGACGCAGTGGAAAAGAAGAGGTAACAAGTTGGGGTGAAGAATGGGAAAGAGAAACACTTCAGCAGAGGTTCTTTGAGCACTGATGTTTTAGAGTCACTGGGCTGGATAAAAACGTTAACAAAAGTAATGAAAAATAACAAATGTAATGAGAAATGACGTTCGTTGAGTTGCTTACTATAGTTCCAGGCACTATTCTAAGTGTTTCTCATGTGTTCACTTATTTACATGTAGATGTTGGTTCTTGTTTATTTTATGTTACAGAGGGGGAATAAGATACCAGGAGAGGTGAAGGTCACATAGTTTTAAAGTGCAGAGCTTGGATCTGAACCCAGGCTTTGGGCCTGCAGTGGCTGCAGTCTTGTCCAGTATTTAGATTGTATCATCTGCAGCCACTATCTGCCACTATCTGTCCTACATTTTTCACAGCCCGGATTTTCTTCTGTGTGCATGGTGATGTTCAGAACCTCCAATTCTATGTTAAACATTTCCAAAAACAAAGGACATCTTATCTTTTGCACAATCTCAAAGGGAATGCACCTAATTTCTTCATAAATATATATGCTATAGATTTTTGGTTCAGTATCTTTACCATGTCATGGAATTGATAAAATTCTATGTCTTGAGCTAAGTTCAGTTTAAATTAATATGAATTTTGTGGAGTCCACTAATGTGTTAACAACATTATATATTTTCTGACATGGAAGAATCATTGCATTCCTAAAATGAATCTAAATTGGTCAAAACTGATTGTTTTGATAATGTATTGTTGGATTCAGTAACGTGGGTAAAATTAGTCCGTAATTCCCTTCTCCTGGACTATTCTTAGCTGGCTCTGGATCTATGAATCAACCAACCTCATAAAATGATTTCAAAAATAGAATTCCATTCTATGTTCTAAAAGCAGACATGTAAGAGCCATGATCTGCTCTTGGAAATGTGGGGGGACGCCCCCAACTGCAATATTATCAGGACAGGGCCCTTTGGAAGGCGATTCTTTGCTTGCCATGACTATTTATTTGATATTCCCTACTCTAGTTTAGTTTTCTATTTCTTCCTGTAGTTTTGACCTTTATATCTTTATAGAAAAGTATCCATCTTATCTAAGTTTTCAAATTTATAGGTATAGAGTTGGTCGTAAGATTTTGCATTTTAAAATGGGTGTACATATAGTCATTTCCCCTTTTCATTCTGAATCTCCTGTATTTTTCTTAGGAATCTTGCCAGAGGTCTCATTAAGTTTTCGTTGCCTCAAAATTTGATTTTGTTTGTCTTCCCTATTTTTATATTTCATTGAATTCAGCCCTAGTCCTTATTGTTTATATATATTTTCTTTCTGCTGTTTTTCTACTTTTCCATTCTCGTAATTTAATTAGTTCACTTGTTTTTAGTCAGTTTTCCCTAAAATGTTTGTTTAACAGTCTGATATTCTATGCAACATTTTGAACGAACTTGTTTCATCCTTCTATAAAGACTAAACATCTATTATGTTTTCAGTTATTTCCTCTCCCTCTACTATTTTCCAGACTTTTTTAGTTTATTTTGAGACAGAGTCTCGCTCTGTCGCCCAGGCTGGAGTGCAGTGGTGCGATCTCGGCTCACTGCAAGCTCTGCCTCCTGGGTTCACGTCATTCTCCTGCCCCAGCCTCCCGAGTATCTGGGACTACAGGCGCCCGCCACCGCGCCCAGCTAATTTTTTGTATTTTTAGTGGAGATGGGGTTTCACATTAGCCAGGATGGTCTCAATCTCCTGACCTCATGATCCGCCCACCTCGGCCTTCCAAAGTGCTGGGATTACAGGCGTAAGCCTCTGCGCCCAGCCTATTTCCCTGACTTTCTAGATGTCTAATTATCAAGATGTCAGATGTCTGTTTCTATCCTTCATTTCTCTTCACTTTTCTTTTACATTTTCTATTGTTTACTCTATCATATTGTCCTTGGAGCAGTTTCTCAGTCTAGCTTTTTGTTTATTAATTACACTTCAATTACAAAAGTCCTACTTCTTATCTCAACTATTGTTTCTTATTCCAACTGTTATCAAAGCTCAGTATTTGTGCTTGAATCAGTAGCTTCTTGCTTTTGCTTAAAATTCCCCAAACCTCCTTTATTTCCCTTTTTAAGCCCTTTTTATTGTGAACTAGGGGACATTTGGAAGAAACACACAAACCAATGGAGTGTACATTGAATGACTGTCACTGCAATCACCCGTGTAACTAGTACCTGGGTGAAGAAATAGACTGTTGCCAGCATCCTCGCGCCTCTCTTTAGGCCAGCAGGTAGTTTGTAAACTTTTCAGTAGCCAAAGGCTGCTTATACCCATAATGCCTAGCATTGCTTCTGGTACACAGTAGATCCTCCATAAGTATCTCTTGTAGAAGTATTTTATTATTTATTTAATACGTACTTCTTAAATGTTTTTCACCTTCAAGGATTCCCACTCATTCGAAGTTAGATGCACCCATGTGATTTACATTGGAAAATGAAATGCAAGAAGTGTGTTCTTTCTAGGAGGGATCATTAAGAGCCAGTGAATGATTTCTTAGGTTCCCTTCATTCTTCTGGGGAGGTTCTGGGAGCAGACGTGCAGGAGAAAACCTCTCAGCCTGGCTTCCTGAGTAAGATGATGAGCAGAGCTTCCCGGACGA
>NW_022297637.1:0-312 GCF_002776525.5 Piliocolobus tephrosceles
GGCAGAGTTTGCTAAGACTGTCGTCTTGGATTCTGCAAAGTGATATTTGGGAGCTCATTGAGGGCTATGGTGAAAAAGGATATATCCTCAGACAGAGAGTGGCAAGAAGCATTCTGAGAAACTGCATTGCTATGTGTGAGTGCAACTCACAGAGTTACACGTTTCTCTCCAGCTATGAGTTTGCTAAGGCAGTTTGCTTGGAATCTGCAATGGGATTCTTCTTAGCGTAATGAAGCTTACGGTGACATAGCAAGTGTCCTCAGAGGAAAACTGCAAAGAAGCTTTCTTAGAAACTTCTCTCTGATGTGTGAA
>NW_022297637.1:412-1557 GCF_002776525.5 Piliocolobus tephrosceles
GGAATCTGCAATGGGATTCTTCTTAGCGTAATGAAGCTTACGGTGACATAGCAAGTGTCCTCAGAGGAAAACTGCAAGGAAGCTTTCTTAGAAACTTCTCTCTGATGTGTGAATTCATCTCACAGAGTTACACCAATGTTTCATGGAGCAGGCCACTCACACTGTCTTTGGGGAGACTGAGAAGTTCTACTTTGCAAGGCTTTCAGGCCGACGCTCGAAAAGGAAATATCATCAGTTAAAAACGGGAAAGAAGCTTTCCGAGAAACTTCTTTGTGATCTGTGAATTCGTCTCACAGAGTTTCGTCTTTGTCCTCAGGTAGCAGTTTGCTAACACTCTCTTCCTAGAATCTGCAAGGTGATATGTGGGAGCCATTTGGGGTCCATGGTGAAAAAGGAAATATCGTCACATAATAACTAGAGGGAAGCTTTCTGAGAGATTGCGTTCTGATATGTGACTTCATCACACAGAGTTCGACACATTGCTTCTTGGCAGAGTTTGCTAAGACTGTTGTCTTGGATTCTGCAAAGTGATATTTGGGAGCTCATTGAGGCCTATGGTGAAAAAGGATATATCCTAAGACAGAGAGTGGCAAGAAGCATTCTGAGAAACTGCATTGCTATGTGTGAGTGCAACTCACAGAGTTACACGTTTCTCTCCAGCTATCAGTTTGCTAAGGCAGTTTTCTTGAAATCTGCAATGGCATTCTTCTTAGCGTAATGAAGCTTAGGGTGACAAAGGAAGTGTCCTCAGAGGAAAACTGCAAAGAAGCTTTCTTAGAAACTTCTCTATGATTGTGAATTCAATTCACAGAGTTACACTTATGTTTCATGGAGAAGGCCACTAACACTGTCTTTGGGGAAAATGAGAAGTTCTACTTTGCAAGGCTTTCAGACCGATGCTGAAAAAGGAAATATCATCAGTTAAAAACTGGAAAGAAGCTTCCTGAGAAACTTATTTGTGATCTGTGAATTCGTCTCACAGAGTTACATCTTTGTGATCAGGAAGCAGTTTGCTACCACTCTTTTCCTAGAATCTGCAAGGTGATATTGGGAGCCAATTCGGGCCCATGGTGAAAAAGGAAATATCATCACATAATAACTAGAGGGAAGCTTTCTGAGAGATTGCGTTCTGATATGTGACTTCA
>NW_022297637.1:1657-2537 GCF_002776525.5 Piliocolobus tephrosceles
TTCTGCAAAGTGATATTTGGAAGCTTCTTGAGGGCTTTGGTGAAAAAGGATATATCCTCAGACAGAGAGTGGCAAGAAGCATTCTGAGAAACTGCATTGCTATGTGTGAGTGCAACTCACAGAGTTACACGTTTCTCTCCAGCTATCAGTTTGCTAAGGCAGTTTGCTTGGAATCTGCAAGGGGATTCTTCTTAGCGTAATGAAGCTTACGGTGACAAAGCAAGTGTCCTCAGAGGAAAACTGCAAAGAAGCTTTCTTAGAAACTTCTCTCTGCTGTGTGAATTCATCTCACAGAGTTACACTTATGTTTCATGGAGCAGGCCACAAACACTGTCTTTGGGGTAACTGAGAAGTTCTACTTTGCAAGGCTTTCAGTCCGACGCTGAAAAAGGAAATATCATCAGTTAAAAACGGGAAAGAAGCTTCCTGAGAAACTTCTTTGTGATCTGTGAATTCGTCTCACAGAGTTACATCTTCGTCCTCAGGAAGCAATTTGCTAACACTGTTTTCCTAGAATCTGCAAGGTGATATTTGGGAGCCAATTGGGGTCCATGGTGAAAAAGGAAATATCATCACATAATAACTAGAGGGAAGCTTTCTGAGTGATTGCGTTCTGATATTTGACTTCATCACACAGAGTTCCACACATTGCTTCTTGGCAGAGTTTGCTAAGACTTTTGTCTTGGATACTGCAAAGTGATATTTGGGAGCTTATTAAGGGCTACGGTGAAAAATGATATATCCTCAGACAGAGAGTGGCAAGAAGCATTCTGAGAAACTGCATTGCTATGTGTGAGTGCAACTCACAGAGTTACACGTTTCTCTCCAGCTATCAGTTTGCTAAGGCAGGTTGCTTGGAATCTGCAATGGGATTCTTCTT
>NW_022297642.1:0-4918 GCF_002776525.5 Piliocolobus tephrosceles
TTTTTCCAATTCGGTGAAGAAACTCATTGGTAGCTTGATGGGGATGGATATAAAGATGATCCTGAACTGTTAGTTCTCCAAGTATCTGGCTGAGGCAAATGAAAAATAGCCCCTGTCGGAAAACATTATCATTTTATAATTCAAAGAAGTTATTTCTACAAATAACTTCTCAAATGCAGTCTTTAATGACTAGTTAAAAATAACTAGGCACATGAGAAGACAAGACAACAGGTGCAAAAACCTACAAAAGAAAAACAGACAACAGAAACATAGAGATTAGAAACATTGGGGTGTATCAGGGGGCGGAGCAAGATGGCCGAATAGGAACAGCTTCAGTCTCCATCTCCCAGCGCGAGCGACACAGAAGACCGGCGATTTCTGCATTTTCAACTGAGGTACTGGGGTCATCTCACTCGGGAGTGCCGGACAATCGGTGCTGGTCAGCTGCTGCAGCCCGACCAGCAAGAGCTGAAGCAGGGCGAGGCATCGCCTCACCTGGGAAGCGCGAGGGGGAAGGGAGTCCCTTTTCCTAGCCAGGGGAACTGAGACACACAACACCTGGAAAATCGGGTAACTCCCACCCCAATACTGCGCTGTAACACCGGCACACCGGAGATTGTATCCCACACCTGGCCGGGAGGGTCCCACGCCCACGGAGCCTCTCTCCTTGCTAACACAGCAGTCTGCGGCAATCTAACCGCAAGGCAGCAGCGAGGCTGGGGGAGGGGCGCCCGCCATCGCTGAGGCTTAAGTAGGTAACTAAAGCCGCTGGGAAGCTGGAACTGGGTGGAGCTCACAGCAGCTCAAGGAAACCTGCCTGTCTCTGTAGACTGCGCCTCTGGGGACAGGGCTCAGCTAAAGGAGTAGAAGCCTGTGAAACGCGAACGACTCTGTCTGACAGCTTTGAAGAGAGCAGTGGATCTCCCAACACGGAGGTTGAGATCTGAGAAGGGGCAGTCTGCCTGCTCAAGTGGGTCCCTGACCCCTGAGTAGCCTAACTGGGAGACATCCCCCACTAGGGGCAGTCTGACACCCCACACCTCACAGGGTGGAGTACACCCCTGAGAGGAAGCTTCCAAAGCAAGAATCAGACAGGTGCACTCGCTGTTCAGCAATATTCTATCTTCTGCAACCTCTGCTGCTGATACCCAGGCAAACAGGGTCTGGAGTGGACCTCAAGCAATCTCCAACAGACCTATAGCGGAGGGTCCTGACAGTCAGAAGGAAACCTATCAAACAGGAAGGACACCTATATCAAAACCCCATCAGTACGTCACCATCATCAAAGACCAGAGACAGATAAAACCACAAAGATGGGGAAAAAGCAGGGCAGAAAAGCTGGAAATTCAAAAAATAAGAGCGCATCTCCTCCTGCAAAGGAGCACAGCCCATCGCCAGCAACGGATCAAAGCTGGTCAGAGAATGATTTTGATGAGATGAGAGAAGAAGGCTTCAGTCCATCAAACCTCTCAGAGCTAAAGGAGGAATTACGTACCCAGCGCAAAGAAACTAAAAATCTTGAAAAAAGAGTGGAAGAATTGACAGCTAGACTAATTAATGCAGAGAAGGTCATAAACGAAATGACAGAGGTGAAAACCATGACACGAGAAATACGTGACAAATGCACAAGCTTCAGTAACCGACTCGATCAACTGGAAGAAAGAGTATCAGCGATTGAGGATCAAATGAATGAAATGAAGCGAGAAGAGAAACCAAAAGAAAAAAGAAGAAAAAGAAATGAACAAAGCCTGCAAGAAGTATGGGATTATGTCAAAAGACCAAATCTACGTCTGATTGGGGTGCCTGAAAGTGAGGGGGAAAATGGAACCAAATTGGAAAACACTCTACAGGATATCATCCAGGAGAACTTCCCCAACCTAGCAGGCCAGGCCAACATTCAAATTCAGGAAATACAGAGAACGCCACAAAGATACTCCTCCAGAAGAGCAACTCCAAGACACATAATTGCCAGATTCACCAAAGTTGAAATGAAGGAAAAAATCTTAAGGGCAGCCAGAGAGAAAGGTCGGGTTACCCACAAAGGGAAGCCCATCAGACTGACAGCAGATCTCTCGGCAGAAACTCTACAAGCCAGAAGAGAGTGGGGCCGATATTCAACATTCTTAAAGAAAAGAATTTTAAACCCAGAATTTCATATCCAGCCAAACTAAGTTTCATCAGTGAAGGAGAAATAAAATTCTTTACAGATAAGCAAATGCTTAGAGATTTTGTCACCACCAGGCCTGCCTTACAAGAGACCCTGAAGGAAACCCTAAACATGGAAAGGAACAACTGGTACCAGCCACTGCAAAAACATGCCAAAATGTAAAGACCATCGAGGCTAGGAAGAAAATGCATCAACTAATGAGCAAAATAACCAGTTAATATCATAATGGCAGGATCAAGATCACACATAACAATATTAACCTTAAATGTAAATGGACTAAATGCTCCAATTAAAAGACACAGACTGGCAAACTGGATAAAGAGTCAAGACCCATCAGTCTGCTGTCTTCAGGAGACCCATCTCACATGCAGAGACATACATAGGCTCAAAATAAAAGGATGGAGGAAGATCTACCAAGCAAATGGAGAACAAAAAAAAGCAGGGGTTGCAATCCTAGTCTCTGATAAAACAGACTTTAAACCATCAAAGATCAAAAGAGACAAAGAAGGCCATTACATAATGGTAAAGGGATCAATCCAACAGGAAGAGCTAACTATCCTAAATATATATGCACCTAATACAGGAGCACCCAGATTCATAAAGCAAGTCCTTAGAGACTTACAAAGAGACTTAGACTCCCATACAATAATAATGGGAGACTTCAACACTCCACTGTCAACATTAGACAGATCAACGAGACAGAAAGTTAACAAGGATATCCAGGAATTGAACTCATCTCTGCACCAAGCGGACCTAATAGACATCTATAGAACTCTCCACCCCAAGTCAACAGAATATACATTCTTCTCAGCACCACATCACACTTATTCCAAAATTGACCACATAATTGGAAGTAAAGCACTCCTCAGCAAATGTAAAAGAACAGAAATTATAACAAACTGTCTCTCTGACCACAGTGCAATCAAACTAGAACTCAGGACTAAGAAACTCAATCAAAACCGCTCAACTACATGGAAACTGAACAACCTGCTCCTGAATGACTACTGGGTACATAACGAAATGAAAGCAGAAATAAAGATGTTCTTTGAATCCAATGAGAACAAAGATACAACATACCAGAATCTCTGGGACACATTTAAAGCAGTATGTAGAGGGAAATTTATAGCACTAAGTGCCCACAAGAGAAAGCAGGAAAGATCTAAAATTGACACTCTAACATCACAATTAAAAGAACTAGAGAGGCAAGAGCAAACACATTCAAAAGCTAGCAGAAAGCAAGAAATAACTAAGATCAGAGCAGAACTGAAGGAGATAGAGACACAAAAAACCCTCCAAAAAATCAATGAATCCAGGAGTTGGTTTTTTGAAAAGATCAACAAAATTGACAGACTGCTAGCAAGATTAATAAAGAAGAAAAGAGAGAGGAATCAAATAGACGCAATCAAAAATGATAAAGGGGATATCACCACCGACCCCACAGAAATACAAACTACCATCAGAGAATACTATAAACACCTCTACGCAAATCAACTAGAAAATCTAGAAGAAATGGATAATTTCCTGGACACTTACACTCTTCCAAGACTAAACCAGGAAGAAGTTGAATCCCTGAATAGACCAATAGCAACATCTGAAATTGAGGCAACAATTAATAGCCTGCCCACCAAAAAAAGCCCAGGACCAGATGGATTCACAGCTGAATTCTACCAGAGGTACAAGGAGGAGCTGGTACCATTCCTTCTGAAACTATTCCAATCAATAGAAAAAGAGGGAATCCTCCCTAACTCATTTTATGAGGCCAGCATCATCCTGATACCAAAGCCTGGCAGAGACACAACAAAAAAAGAGAATTTTAGACCAATCTCCCTGATGAACATCGATGCAAAAATCCTCAATAAAATCCTGGCAAACCGGATTCAGCAGCACATCAAAAAGCTTATCCACCATGATCAAGTGGGCTTCATCCCTGGGATGCAAGGCTGGTTCAACATTCGCAAATCAATCAACGTAATCCAGCATATCAACAGAACCAAAGACAAGAACCACATGATTATCTCAATAGATGCAGAAAAGGCTTTTGACAAAATTCAACAGCCCTTCATGCTAAAAACGCTCAACAAATTCGGTATTGATGGAACGTACCTCAAAATAATAAGAGCTATTTATGACAAACCCACAGCTAATATCATACTGAATGGGCAAAAACTGGAAAAATTCCCTTTGAAAACTGGCACAAGACAGGGATGCCCTCTCTCACCACTCCTATTCAACATAGTGTTGGAAGTTCTGGCTAGGGCAATCAGGCAAGAGAAAGAAATCAAGGGTATTCAGTTAGGAAAAGAGGAAGTCAAATTGTCCCTGTTTGCAGATGACATGATTGTATACTTAGAAAACCCCATCGTCTCAGCCCAAAATCTTCTGAAGCTGATAAGCAACTTCAGCAAAGTCTCAGGATACAAAATTAATGTGCAAAAATCACAAGCATTCTTATACACCAGTAACAGACAAGCAGAGAGCCAAATCAGGAATGAACTTCCATTCACAATTGCTTCAAAGAGAATCAAATACCTAGGAATCCAACTTACAAGGGATGTAAAGGACCTCTTCAAGGAGAACTACAAACCACTGCTCAGTGAAATCAAAGAGGACACAAACAAATGGAAGAACATACCATGCTCATGGATAGGCAGAATCAATATTGTGAAAATGGCCATACTGCCCAAGGTAATTTATAGATTCAATGCCATCCCCATCAAGCTACCAATGAGTTTCTTCACCGAATTGGAAAAA
>NW_022297644.1:0-1053 GCF_002776525.5 Piliocolobus tephrosceles
GTCTCAGCCCAAAATCTCCCTAAGCTGATAAGCAACTTCAGCAAAGTTTCAGGATACAAAATCAAGGTGCAAAAATCACAAACATTCTTATACACCAGTAACCGACAGAGAGCCAAATCATGAATGAACTCCCATTCACAATTGCTTCAAAGAGAATAAAATACCTAGGAATCCAACTTACAAGGGATGTAAAGGACCTCTTCAAGGAGAACTACAAACCACTGCTAAGTGAAATAAAAGAAGACACAAAGAAATGGAAGAACATTCCTTGCTCATGGAGAGGAAGAATCAATATTGTGAAAATGGCCGTACTACCCAAGGTAATTTATAGATTCAATGCCATCCCCATTAAGCTACCAATGACTTTCTTCACAGAATTGGAAAAAACTTCTTTAAAGTTCATGTGGAAACAAAAAAGACCCCGTGTTTCCGAGACAATCCTATGCCAAAAGAACAAAGCTGGAGGCATCACACTGCCTGGCTTCAAACTATACTACAAGGCTACAGTAAGCAAAACAGCATGGTATTGGTACCAAAACAGAGATATAGGCCAATGGAACAGAACAGAGTCCTCAGAAATAATACCATACATCTACAGCCATCTGATCTTTGACAAACGTGAAAAAACAAGAAATAGGGAAAGGATTCCCTATTTAATAAATGGTGGTGGGAAAATTGGCTAGCCATAAGTAGAAAGCTGAAACTGGATCCTTTCCTTACTCCTTATACGAAAATTAATTCAAGATGGATTAGAGACTTAAATGTGAGACCCAATGCTTAAACACCCTAGAAGAAAACCTAGGTAATACCATTCAGGACATAGGCATGGGCAAGGACTTCATGTCTAAAACACCAAAAGCAATGGCAACAAAAGCCCAAATTGACAAATGGGATCTAATTAAACTAAAGAGCTTCTGCACAGCAAAAGAAACTGCCATCAGAGTGAACAGGCAACCTACAGAATGGGAGAACATTTTTGCAATCTACTCATCTGACAAAGGGCTAATATCCAGAACCTATAAAGAACTCAATCAAATTTACAAGAAAAAAAAA
>NW_022297645.1:0-442 GCF_002776525.5 Piliocolobus tephrosceles
TTTTTTTTTTATTTTTTTTTTTGTTTTTTTTTCAAATCAATACATACTTCATTTCCTGAGTCATTTCATTAAATATCCGTTGAGCCTGCTCTGTATCGTTTTTTGAAACAGACTTGTAAAACTCGTGAAAATATAGCAGCATTTCTTCCTCTAATAAAGTTTAGATTGAAAAGAATAAGTAAACATATTTCAAACGGCTATGGTTATACGTGCACAAATATGTGCATGTATTAATATGTGCATGTATCAATATGTGTATATATATATATATATATATATATATATATATATGTACATGATCACATGTTTACTTATATAGGTGCGACACAATTTATAAAAACAAAAAAATTATAATGTTTATATACATACGTGAAAATAATTTGCAACATTCGTTATGTTGTAGAATTGTTTTCGAAAGTCGTAAGTTTTTTTTTTTTTTTTT
>NW_022297646.1:157-659 GCF_002776525.5 Piliocolobus tephrosceles
AAAAAAAAAAAAAAAAAAAAAAAAAAAAAAAATTATGAACAGCTGCGCCAATAGTAAACAGCTAGTAAGAAAAAAAAAAAAAAAAAAAATTCCAAATTTAATAATATTATAAAATATTTTATTTCTTCAATTATAATAAAAAATATTTTTATATCTCTTAATAACAAAAAAAATTGTTATGTTTTTATTTAATATATCACTATATATAAGAATATTTAAAGTGATATTTACATTCATTCATTTATTTTGCTTGCTTCCTATGTATTTATCAATTTTTCTTTTTTTTTTTTGTGTTTTATACTTTATTGTATATAAAACAAAATAAAAAAAAAAAAAATTAAAGACACATTATACGTTGTAAAAAAGGTACTTATATTATTTATTACATGTTCATTACATGTTTATGGAGAATTGATCGTAAAGTCTATGTGGTTTGTATAATTTTTACTTTAACGTAATCTTTTTTTTTTTTTTTTTTTTTTTTTTTTTTTTTTTTTTTTTT
>NW_022297646.1:759-1783 GCF_002776525.5 Piliocolobus tephrosceles
CTTTAACGTAATTTTTTTTTTTTTTTTTTTTTTTTTTTTTTTTTTGTTGTTGTTCATTATATATAAAACAGTGAGAAAAAAAACGTTTATTCTGTCAGGTTAATAATATATATATTTCTTTTTTGTCTATTCATTATAGTCATTATAGTCATTATAGTCATTATAGTCATTGTATTCATTATATTCATTATATTCATTATATTCATTATATTCATTATATTCATTAACGAATTATTTGCGTTTCCATTTTTTTTTTTTCTTTTTTATATATATATTCAAATGTTCATTAATTTTTAGCGTAATATGTGAACTAATAAAGTAATAATAGCACAAAAACTGTGTATCAATAAAAATAATATATATATATATATATAACCTCTTTCGCAACGAATTAGCTATTTTATTTCTTCTATAAATGTTGCATGATCTTAATTATTAAAAATATACTCGAAAGACTAAAGCTTTTTTACACAAATATATATATATATATATATATATATGTACACACTTTAAACCAGTTAAGTGACTATAAATAAATTATTTCATTTTATAATTAGTTTGTTTCTTTTTTAATTTTGTTCAACATAGCTGTTACAATAATGATATGTCCATTCTTCATTTTGTTGTAGATATATATATATATATATATTTTACTTGTTTATTTATTATTTTATTTTGCATATTTAATAAATATAATACTTATCCAATTGACACATTAATAATAAAAAATATACATTTCTGTTTTATGTTAAAGATTAAACCGATTGTTTACCATGTATACAAACACAATCAAACACCACTAAAACACAAGCAAAAACAACAATATATAAAACGAATTTGAAAAATGTATATTTTACCTTTGCTGGTGGGGGTTCAACATGTTTTACTTGTCTATCATTCTTGGGATCAAGCAATGGCTCCATTTTTACTATTTAAAAATCTAACTATTTAAGTATTACATATATTTTTTGTTTTTACTTTTTTTTTTTTTTTTTTTTATTTTTGTATATTTATTTTTGTATAT
>NW_022297649.1:0-3978 GCF_002776525.5 Piliocolobus tephrosceles
AGGAAAATTAACCTTCGTGCCCTCTAGTTGACCAGAGTTATCTAGATGACCAGAGTTGCCCTCTTGTTATCCAGAGGTCCTTTCCCCTTTCATATTCTGCTCTGTCTCATTCTGCGTGTTCGTCCTCTCCTCCCTCCACTTCTCTTCATCTACATCCAAGCCCTTCTCCATCGATTCTCCTAAAGCTCCAAATGGTCAGTTGCCACTAAAGTTCCCTCTGCCTGTGAACAAGTTATGTGGGCAAATGTAGAATTTAAGCTTGGACCCAGTGGAATCAAGAGCTGCAGTTAAAGAATTCTCTAAACGTAGAACGAACCTGCAAGTACTTGTAGAAGATTAGAGATTTCCTGTGCATGCAAAGGGCTCAGGGCGACCTGATGCTATAGACAAAATATTACTGTCCCCTCAAATTCATGTGTTAAAATCTAATTCCCCATGTGATGGGATTTGGAGGTGGGGCCTTGAAAGGTGATTAGGTCATGAAAGCTGAGACTATGAATGTGAATAGTGTTCCTATCAAAGGGACTGCTGAGAGCTCCCTCATCCCTTTGGTCATGTGAGGACACAGTACAAAGATGACAGTTTATGAACCAGGAAACAAGCCCTCACCAGACACAAAACCTGATGACCAGTTTACCTTGGATTTTACCATCTCCAGAACCATGAGAAATAAATTTGTTTCTCTGGTACCTAGTCTATGGCATTCTCTTTTGGCACCCAGATTAGCTAAAGTACCAACATACCAACTTGTACACATACTTTCTGGAAACAGGGATGCCAAATCTTTGATGGCAAAAGGTGACTGATCTGCTGGAGGAATGGACCTACATGATCACTCTTTCCACAATAAACCAGAATAAAAACAAGCTAAAGTAGGTCAAGGTCTCCTAAAAGGCGTGCCTGAAAAGTTTCCAGTAACAGTTGATTAGATGGTAATTCCATCACACAAACAACCACAGCAAAGTGACACAACTATCAGAGATTTTCAGGATAGCCTCCAAAACACCATCTGACAACATCAGGGAGTTAAAGAAGACATGAAGTTTCAAAAAGTCAAGCTTGATTCAAATGTCATTGTAGAAATTTTTAATTGAACACTATGAATCAATTCTGGGCAAGTGGTGGTATGGCATGGCGACTTTGGGGCACGAGTGCTGAGTTTCAAAGCTTTGGTTTCTATACCCTTTGGAAATGCCCCTGGCCTCCTAACCCTGGTGTCTGCCTCCATGTCTCCCACTGTGCCCAGGACTGACAACAGCGTGGGAGATGCTAGCTCGGGCTGTGCTGGTCACCCCCTCTCTTCTGCCTCTTGCTCCAGCCATGCTTTCAGCTCCAGGGCTGAGGTCTGTGGCTACAGCAGGTGCCAAGAGGTCAGGTAGTTGCTTAATGGGCTAGTGCTGGGAAGGACCGAGGCAGGGGCAGGAGGGCTCTGAGGCTGCCTCTAGCTCCAGTTCTCTCCCTGACGGGGGCTCTTCCCCTAGTGCTGGCACTGGCTCATCAGATGACGCTGGAAGGTCCTGTATTGCTGCACATTGAGCAGGAGTTGAAAATGATAAAAAGAGTTCCCAATGTCAGTCACTTTCCACTGGAATTTCCACACACAGAATCAGCCTCACTGAATTTAAGGAATTCCCCCCCAAAAACCCCCCCCCCCCAAAAGTCTCTAGGGAAAACCCCCCCCCCCCCCCCCCCAAGGTCTCTGAGAATACAGGGAAAACACCGCCCCCACAAAGTCTCTGACACTGTAGGCCACCTCACCGTGTGCCTGTGCCTTGAGGAACTGCAGAGGTTCCAGCTGGACAAGGACAATGCACAGATGTGGCCCCAATGGGATCACCGGTGAGGGCTGGCCTGGGTAGGGCCTGCTCTGGGCTGCCCTGTGGTACCTGGAGGCGCCTTCAGCCAGAGGCGCCTGGGGGAGGGATGAGCCTGCATAAGCATCATGGGAAAAGACTCTTGCTCTGGGCCCTCCTGAAGCATGAACCTCGAGATGTGGGGATGCATCATAAGGACATCATGCTCTACTGAGCGTCTCCCACCAAGGGAGCTGGCTGCAGGGCTATCCCTAGGATGTGGGTGCCTGGTTACCGGAGTTCTAAGTTCTGTTAGGTCTGTCACCAAGGAAGTGAACTCACTTCTTTAAGGTTCCGTATCCTCGTCTCCTTCCTTCCATAAGATCTACTCAGAACGCCCTGGGTTGCTTACTGCTCACCCTCCCCCCAGGTCAGCTCCTTACCTGTACACAGGTAAGTCCACCCAGAGCCTGCTTGTACACCTGCGCCTAATGTGCACCTGGGGCCTAGGAATTCACTTGGGGCCTGCAATCCAACAGGGGCCTAATGTGGATTAAAAGTCATTTTGATTATTCCTACAGGGAAGAAAAGGCCTTCTAGCCATAAGAAGCACAGTTTCACATCAAACATGTAAAAATGATCAAAATCTCATGGAAGAAAGGTATCAATTTTAATCACTGAAATGTTAACTTTTGATAAATATTTAAGTTTATAAGGAAAAATAAAACCATGCTGATTAAACCACAGTTGTAGGGAATGCTATAGAGTTTCTCATTTGTGGATTGAACACAGAAAGCGCCCACCTACTTATGGTCATAATTTTCTACTTTAATCTTCTTAATCTTATGATTAATAGAAAAAATACCATGATAATGATGATGATGATGGTCCAAGCACACAACCGAGGTTCAGTGACAGAAACATCAGGTGCTCCAGTTACAGTGCAGCTGTTCTTATTGGGGTGGGAAAATCAATCTTGTGTTTAGTATACATGGGGAGCAGGAGTATATGTGGGGAGAACCGCATTTCACCGGACTTAGATTTTTCACAGAAGAGCTAAAGTTTATCCTGCACTCTCCATTCTGTGATCAAAAACCATGGAACAGAGAAGAGCATTTCAACCCGAGACTCAGTTACCAGAAATGCACCTGCCCCACCTCCCTGCAACCATATATGCCACCTCTCTGTGCTGAGCCAGAGGGGTTCATGTACGGCACAGACTGAGGCTGGACTCCATAGTTTTCATCCTCCCAGGTGTCAGGTGTTTTGTGGTCACCTGGAGGAGGAAAGCTCCTGGGTTCCATCTTCTTCACCAGCAGGGGGCAGCAGAGCTGCATCCAGAAGTTAGTCTGGGGCTGCCCAGGAGGAGCCTAAGAGGGAGGCCAGCCCTGAAGGCTCAGCAGGTGTTTGAGGATCAGTCTCGGGTCTGGAAGCCCAGTAAAGTGCATCCTATCCCCTTGAGCTGCAGTAAACCTGTCCTGAGTGCTGCATTCACACAGCTTCACCCAAATGACAGGAGACGGGGAACAGTGAGGGCCTCACCTGGGAAATGCAGCTGGAGGTGCCTGGGCCCTGGTGTCAGCCTGGGCAGCTCCCACAGGGCTGGGATTCCCTGGGAGATGCCCCGAGGTCGAGGTGCTCTAGGAGGAGGGCACGGTGTGAGGAAAAAGGGTTTCCAGGACCCAAGCCCTTCACCTAGTATTGCTGCCTGAGCCTGCTGCCCCTCTCAGGGTCTTGTCCCTCTCTGTTCAGCAACATTCTGAGAAGCTGAGTCCTCAGTCCTGGGCACTTCCACAGGGTCCCCCACCCCTTCTCCCTCTACCTTTCCTTCCAGCTCCAGGCTGACTCTGACTCAGGGAGCGACTCCTGTGCTCAGGGGAGTCTCAGGTGGGTGGGGTGGGACATTCAGGACCCTGGTTCCTGGATGGGACATCCGCAGCCTCCTTAAGGAGACGGTTTCCACAGGGAAGGGGATTCTCACCTGCCTCAGGCCACAGTTCTGGCCACCAGGTGGTCTTTGGCTCATTGACAGGATATATCTCATTGCAGGGATCAGGGACCACCCACCCTACGGAGCCCACACCCTGTGCAAAGACTGTGTCCCTGGGATTCTCACAGAGACCATGGGGCTTAATGGATTTCCCATCAATATTTTATGTAAAATGGTAAAAATCACCAGGGTTCT
>NW_022297651.1:0-31781 GCF_002776525.5 Piliocolobus tephrosceles
GCCACGCCACCGGACCACGTGGTGGTCTTCAACGTCCAGCGGGACACGGACGCCCCCGGGGGCCACATCCTCAACGTGAGCCTGTCGGTGGGCCAGCCGCCGGGGCCCGGGGGCGGGCCGCCCTTCCTGCCCTCCGAGGACCTGCAGGAGCGCCTGTACCTTAACCGCAGCTTGCTGACGGCCATCTCAGCGCAGCGCGTGCTGCCCTTCGACGACAACATCTGCCTGCGGGAGCCCTGCGAGAACTACATGCGCTGTGTGTCGGTGCTGCGCTTCGACTCCTCTGCGCCCTTTATCGCCTCCTCCTCCGTGCTCTTCCGGCCCATCCACCCCGTCGGGGGTGTGCGCTGCCGCTGCCCGCCCGGCTTCACGGGTGACTACTGCGAGACCGAGGTGGACCTCTGCTACTCGCGGCCCTGTGGCCCCCACGGGCGGTGCCGCAGCCGCGAGGGCGGCTACACGTGCCTCTGTCGTGATGGCTACACGGGTGAGCCAAGGGAGGGGACCCATGGGGCAGCCCTGGAAGGCTGACTCTGGTGCAGGCACAAATCAGGACAAATGATGGCGACTGCCTCATTCTCCTCCCGAGTGAGGTGCAGCTACACTGGGAGGTCATAAATCTGGCCTGCTCCCTGACAGCACTCCACTGAGGAAGGCAGCGCAAGGAGTGCTTCTGCCTGCTAGGCACGGGACACACAGGCAGTGTCATTGCGGGTAGAGCTGACTCCAGAGCCAGCCGGCCTGGGTTCCTGTCTCAGCCTTGCCACTAGTGGCTGTGTGACCTTGAACAAATTACTTAATCTCTCTGGCCCTCAGTTATTTGAAATGGAGATAATGACCGTACTTAGGTCATAAGTTGGTTGTGAGGATTAATGTAATTAATTTGATACTTGGAAACAGCTGGTGGCATGGAAGGTGTTGGCTTTGATTTAAGGGAACGCTAAGATTGGGTGACTTGCTCCTGGTCTGATCGCAGCTGGTTTAGATGTGAGGCTGGGCCTAGATCCTGGTCTCTTTACCGCTGAGCGAATTCCCTTTCTGAGCTGCAGCAAGTACTTTTCTCCCCAGACATTAAGGGGAAGACACAGAAGTGCTGGGGGAACTGGAAGGGGTTGAGTTCTGAAATGGGGTGCTCCAGAAGATCATTGAACCTGTGTGGGCCTGGGCAGAATGGCTTCACCTCTGCCCAGGTGCTGGTAAAAGAGGGTCCTGGCTAGGGGTCTTCCCTGTTGGCCTATCAGCCAAGGTCTTTACACATCTTGCTCCCTGGGATGCTCACTGCCTCTGCTCTATGCTCCTGACCCCTCCCTTCAGGCTCCTGCATCTTCTCAGGACACTCCCTGCTTCCCTTCCCTTCCCTGTAGGCCCTTCCTTCCGAGATGGCCAAGCCCTGCTCCCTGTCCTCCAGTGCTATGCCCACTGGCTCTGCCAGCAGCCATAGGCAGGCCCCACTCCCTTCCCTGCTGCATCTTCCTGCCCAGAACTTGCCAGACTTGACTTCTCTTTGCTGCTGCTAGGGGTGGGGGGAAGGGGAGGGGCGGGCGGGGGGGGGGGGGGAGGTTTCTTGGTGGGGGGGGGGGGGGGGGGGGGGGGGGGGGGTTAGAGTAGGCGAACAACAGTTTCCATGGAAACAAGAGCCAGTCACTAGGCACAGGAGCTGAGAACCTATCTCTAGAATCTGGGAACGGGGAGGGAGAGAAGGGTGGATTTTCCCATCTGATGTTGGAGTTTTCAGCTCCTCTGTTGAAATGTCTGAGCTCTCAGGGCTGTTTCTCACTTTCAGCATGTCCCACGTGCACAAAGGTCCTCAGTCTGGACCCCAGGGCTCAAGGTGGAAGGCCTCTGCCCCATTCCTGGGGGCTCCCCAGCTTCTCTCTCTTACTCCTCCATAATCCAGACAAATCTAAGTGGAAGCCTGGTCCCATCCCCAGGGAGGGAAACTGATCTCAATGCCTGAGAGGGACAAAAGCACCAGTGGAAAGGAGGGAGGAGGGAGGCTCCCAGCCCTCCCACTGTCCTGCAGGCCCATCTGCCTGTGCACATTTACCCTCTTGGGGGCCAGGACACCCCCAGGCATGCTTGGTAGTGTGACATCGAAGGCTCCCAGGAGCCTTACGACCAAGTGTCCCAGCAGGCCTGTGCTTATGAAACCCAAATGGGGTAGGGAAGGGGCTGGGAACTCCGAGGAACTTGCAGGGGAGCAGTGTGTGGACCTGTGGCGAGAGCAGCTCAGTGAGCCAAACAGGGTGCCCAGGAAGGCCTGGGGACCGTAGATCTCAGAGAAAATGGCACACGAGAGGAAGTGGGGATGCCTGGGAGGTTTGGGGGTATTACAAGGGTCACGGGAGGCCGTGGGAGCTATCACTGGGTTGTGGGGGGTCTCAGTTCCCCTCCCGTCCTCAGGTACTTGGTACTCACCTGCCTTTCCTCTTGTCCAGGTGAGCACTGTGAGGTGAGTGCTCGCTCAGGCCGTTGCACCCCGGGTGTCTGCAAGAACGGGGGCACCTGTGTCAACCTGCTGGTGGGCGGTTTCAAATGTGATTGCCCATCTGGAGACTTCGAGAAGCCCTACTGCCAGGTGACCACGCGCAGCTTCCCTGCCCGCTCCTTCATCACCTTTCGTGGCCTGCGCCAGCGTTTCCACTTCACCCTGGCCCTCTCGTGAGTGGCTGGGCGCTGGGGGTAGGGAGCAGGCCTGGTGGGCGTCGGAGATGCCTCCTGTTCTGTGGATGAAGTAAGAGGTCAGGCATCAAAAGAGCGTAGAGCAGGCTGCCAGCAGAGCCAGGAGCTCTTGGAGTTGCCTGTGGTTCTGCCAGCAGATCTCCCTCCCCTGCGCTGGTTAGGTGGTGGGGGTGCTGGCATCAAGGTGGATACCGCATTCCCTGCCCCCATCCCCACCTCCTGTTCAGGTTTGCCACAAAGGAGCGGGACGGGTTGCTGTTGTACAATGGGCGTTTTAATGAGAAGCATGACTTTGTGGCCCTCGAGGTGATCCAGGAGCAGGTCCAGCTCACCTTCTCTGCAGGTGATCACAGTTGCCCCCCATCCTTGCCCATCTTCCAAAGACCCCGAGTCTCCCAGCCCCTGACCCCAAGCCACATACTCTAATCAGCCAAACCTGGGCCCAGCCCCAGCCACTGGCACCCCAACCCTGCCATTCCCAGCCCTCGTCTGGCATCCCAGCTCAGCCGATCCTTTCCCCAGGGGAGTCAACCACCACGGTGTCCCCATTCGTGCCCGGAGGAGTCAGTGATGGCCAGTGGCATACGGTGCAGCTGAAATACTACAATAAGGTGGGTGTGGAGGGCACAGAGGGTTGGGGTT
The DNA here is from genome assembly GCF_002776525.5 of Piliocolobus tephrosceles. Classification (NCBI taxonomy): domain Eukaryota; kingdom Metazoa; phylum Chordata; class Mammalia; order Primates; family Cercopithecidae; genus Piliocolobus; species Piliocolobus tephrosceles. The sequence continues at coordinate 3,325 of NW_022297651.1, forward strand.
CTGTTCTTGCCTCAGGTGCTTACGCAGCCCTGAATGGCACTGCCTCCAGGCTTGGGTGGGCTGGTCAGGGCATTTCTGGCTGAGAGGAAGGGAGCGGCTGGGAAGGTACCACCTTGCTGGGCATTCCCACCCCACTGGGCACTGCTTGATGCTCCCGGTTCCACTAGGCAGCCGCACACTTGGACACTGAGGAAGGTAGTTACATGCATAAACCATGTGAGCACACGTGTGTATATGCATGTATGTACGTGTGTCTGGGCGTGTGGGTGCACACAGAGGCACCCCGTGCGTGCTGGCCATGAACCTAGTGGGCTCCGCATCAAGTGTCCCCCTTCTCTGCTCTTTCCTGTCCACAGCCACTGTTGGGTCAGACAGGGCTCCCGCAGGGCCCATCAGAGCAGAAGGTGGCCGTGGTGACCGTGGATGGCTGTGACACGGGGGTGGCCTTGCGCTTCGGATCTGTCCTGGGCAACTACTCCTGTGCTGCCCAGGGCACCCAGGGTGGCAGCAAGAAGTGAGCAGGGAAAAGGGCCAGGGATGGGGTGAAGTGAGGGCAGGGCCAGGCAGGGAGGGAAGGTGGAGAGGGTGGGCTTTTGGGGGCTCCCTCCCTTTGCCTCCCTTAGCCCCTGCTCAGCCCTGGGGATGGGGTCAAGACTGGGGAATCAGAGCAAGGTCCTGTGGGGCAGTCTGGGGAGGGGGCCGAGTGTTCGACAAGAACAGTTCCAGGTGGGGGTGACCCCCTTCCTGAGCACTGCTCTGCAGGGCCCCTCGGACACCTGCCTAGGCCCTTCCTGTATCCGGCCTGGTGGCAGAGCAAGCAGAGGACCGGAAGCTCCCAGCCCTCCCTTGTGCTGCCACCATTTTTGCTCCCCCAGGTCTCTGGATCTGACGGGGCCCCTGCTACTAGGCGGAGTGCCCGACCTGCCTGAGAGCTTCCCAGTCCGAATGCGGCACTTCGTGGGCTGCATGCGGAACCTGCAGGTGGACAGCCGGCACATAGACATGGCTGACTTCATTGCCAACAATGGCACTGTGCCTGGTATGGGCGCCCAGGGTGGAGCCAGGCTGGGATCCCAGTGCTGAGGGGAGGGGCCGTGCCTGGTGTGAGGATGCCAGAATGCATGGTCTCAGAGGCCTCTCTAGCCGCTGCCACAGGATTCCTCTTTACAGCCCCAGCTCGGGTCCACTGAGACACCTTCTCTCCATTCCAGGCTGCCCTGCCAAGAAGAACGTGTGTGACAGCAACACTTGCCACAATGGGGGCACCTGCGTGAACCAGTGGGACGCGTTCAGCTGCGAGTGCCCCCTGGGCTTCGGGGGCAAGAGCTGCGCCCAGGGTAGGAGGGGTGGCTGTTAGAGGCTGAGGCCTGGGTGCCATCAACCATCTGGGAATTGGCAGGGTTGGGGCAGGTGCTGGGCAGGGCTCCGCTGAGCCGGGCTGTGGGTGGAAAAGCGTGTCTGGGCAGAGCCCTGAGAGGGCAACACAGGAGACAAAGGGGCCAGTCAGAGGCAGGCCTGGGCACAGCGTGGGGCGGGCCCAGGGCAGGTACGTACTTTGGAAGGCAGGGCTGATGAGGGGAGTGGGCTCTGCCTCCCATGCAGCCGCCACCGCTGAGCATCATGCCCCCGGGGCCCTCCACAGCTCCACCCGTCACAGTCTGCCTTTTCCTGCCTCCCCAGAAATGGCCAATCCACAGCACTTCCTGGGCAGCAGCCTGGTGGCCTGGCATGGCCTCTCGCTGCCCATCTCCCAACCCTGGCACCTCAACCTCATGTTCCGCACTCGCCAGGCCGACGGTGTCCTGCTGCAGGCCGTCACCAGGGGGCGCAGCACCATCACCCTACAGGTGATGCAGGGAAGAGCCGGCTGGCCCTGGCCTGGCCATAGGGCCCTGGTAGCCTCTAGGGGGCTGGACAGAAGTGGCTGGGCAGATCCTGGGCAGGGGTGGGGACAGATAGAGGCCACTGGATCCATTGGGAAGGTCAATGCTGCCACCTATTGGGCCTGAAGGAAATAAATATGCTTTCCTCTCTGTGGCCTGAGCAGGGCAGCAGGATGGGTTTGGTGGTCCAGAAAGGGGAACTGTGGACTGAAGAAGAGTGATTAAGGCCGTTTGCTGACCCTGTTTTCTTTCCTCCTGGTGTCAGCTACGGGAGGGCCACGTGGTGCTGAGCGTAGAGGGCACAGGGCTCCAGGCCTCCTCTCTCCGTCTGGAGCCAGGTCGGGCCAATGACGGTGACTGGCACCATGCACAGCTGGCACTGGGAGCCAGTGGGGGGCCCGGCCATGCCATTCTGTCCTTCGATTATGGGCAGCAGAGAGCAGAGGGCAACCTGGGCCCCCGGCTGCATGGTCTGCACCTGAGCAACATAACAGTGGGCGGAGTACCTGGGCCAGCCGGCGGTGTGGCCCGTGGCTTTCGGGGCTGTTTGCAGGTGAGTGTCCTGCCCTGCCCTCCCATCTTCCCTACCACCTTCAGCCCTGCTCCACTGAGGGCAACACTGCTCCTGTCCCTCCCAGGGTGTGCGGGTGAGCGATACGCCGGAGGGGGTTAACAGCCTGGATCCCAGCCGTGGGGAGAGCATCAACGTTGAGCAAGGCTGTAGCCTGCCTGACCCTTGTGACTCAAACCCGTGTCCTGCCAACAGCTATTGCAGCAATGACTGGGACAGCTATTCCTGCAGCTGTGATCCGGGTATGCTAAGGATCCAGGGCAACAGGCAGGTTATCAGGTGCCTGGGGCCACATGCTGGCTCTGCTGTGTGACTTGGGGCATTGGGCATCACATCACCTCTCTGAGCCTTAGTCATCTACACAGCAAAGCCATAGCCAGCTGATAGGATGCTATGTGGGAAGAAATAGATGAAGGTGGGTTTCATGGAAGACGGTGCGAGGGGAGGGTGGGGGAATGAGCCTCTCTGGTCCTTCTGGTCCCAGGTTACTATGGTGACAACTGTACTAATGCGTGTGACCTGAACCCGTGTGAGCACCAGTCCGTGTGTACCCGCAAGCCCAGTGCCCCCCATGGCTATACCTGCGAGTGTCCCCCAAATTACCTTGGGCCATACTGTGAGACCAGGTAAGCAGACCAGGGCGTGTGGCAGCAGGTCCCAGTGGCTGCTACTCCTCTCTGTGTGTCCCTCAGAGCCCTGAAAGCCTGGCTGATCCACAGCCAGGATCAGAAGGGCCACACAGGGCTCACCTAGGTTAGGTGGGAGTGGCAGGGGGAGCTCATGCCTGCCTGGATCCCTCTCTGCAGAATTGACCAGCCTTGTCCCCGTGGCTGGTGGGGACATCCCACATGTGGCCCATGCAACTGTGATGTCAGCAAAGGCTTTGACCCAGACTGCAACAAGACAAGCGGCGAGTGCCACTGCAAGGTGACAGCCCCAAACAAGCCCCCACTGTGGCCACTTGGGCCTCTCTCCACATCTCCTGGGCCCTAGAGGGGAGGCTATAGAGATGGGTCTTCCTGCAGAGTCGAGGGCCTTGTGCCTTTGCTCTCACAGGCAGGGCCGTTGACCACTTACCTTCATGTGTCTGAGGTGCAGGGGGACCCTGGGCCAATGTGTAACCCATGGGCTCTGGGCCTGGTGTGGTGGCGGTTTGCAGCCTGTTCTGATTGTGTGACATCTCGCTGATGGGCTCAACTCCAAAGCATTGCTAGTGTTAATTATTTTGAATGCTGCTCCTGAGGGGACCTGAGGTCGGGACCCCCTCCAGAGGGGCCACAGCTGAGAGGACCCATGAGCATCCTGGGAAGAGAGCCTGGCCAGTGACACCCTTTCTCCCTCCTTTCTCAGGAGAACCACTACCGGCCCCCAGGCAGCCCCACCTGCCTCTTGTGTGACTGCTACCCCACAGGCTCCTTGTCCAGAGTCTGTGACCCTGAGGACGGCCAGTGTCCATGCAAGCCAGGTGTCATCGGGCGTCAGTGTGACCGCTGTGACAACCCTTTTGCTGAGGTCACCACCAATGGCTGTGAAGGTGTGGCTCCTGGGACGGGTGGGCAGCCCTCTTCACAGTGTGCTAGGCACCTGCACCCCAGGGAAGATGGGAAGGGGCTGGTTGCAGTCCTGGGGAGACCTAGGGAGGGCTGGGGATCCTGGGCAGGACCGCAGAGGGAGAGCTGCTCCTGGGTGACCATGTGCTCTTCCCCACAGTGAATTATGACAGCTGCCCACGAGCAATTGAAGCTGGGATCTGGTGGCCCCGTACCCGCTTCGGGCTGCCCGCTGCTGCTCCCTGTCCCAAAGGCTCCTTTGGTAGGTGTTGGAGGCCCCAGTGTGATATTAAGGACATGGCCTCTGCTGTTAGTGGGATGAGGGCAGGAAGCTCCTGGCTGAAGATCCGGGGACCCTGCTTTCTGGCCTCCAGGTCCTGGGATTTCATTTCCCGTCTTCCTTGGCTCATGATCCCCCTTCCCCTGTTGCCCAATTGTGCCTACATCTTGGACTTTTTTTTTTTTTCTTTTTTCTGAGACAGAGTCTCTCACTGTCACCCAGGCTGGTGTGCAGTGGCCCGATCTTTGCTCACTACCACCTCTGTCTCCCAGGTTCAAGCAATTTTCCTGCCTCAGCCTCTGGCTGCCATCACACCTGGCTAATTTTTTGTTGTTGTTGTTTTGGTATTTTTAATAGAGACAGAGTTTCACCATGTTGGCCAGTCTGATCTCGAACTCCTGACCTCATGATCCGCCTGCCTCGGCCTCCCAAAGTTGTGGGATTACTGGCATACGCCACTACGCCCCGCCACGTCTTGGACGCCCAAGAGTTTTTTTTTTTTTTTTTTGAGACGGAGTCTCACTCTGTCATCAGGCTGCAGTGCAGTGGCGTGATCTCGGCTCTCTGCAACCTCCACCTCACGGGTTCAAGTGATTCTTCTGCCTCAGCCTTCCGAGTAGCTGGGACTACAGGTGTGTGCTACCATGTCCAGCTAATTTTTTGTATTTTTTTAAGTAGAGACAGGGTTTCACCTTGTTGGCCAGGATGGTCTCAAATCTCTTGACCTCGTGATCAGCCTGCCTCGGCCTTCCAAAGTGCTGGGATCACAGGCGTGAGCCACTGCATCCATCCCACATCTTGGGCTCTTAACAAAAATGCTGAAAAACCTGCACAGTGCTCGGCATAGGACCGTGCTAGAGATTCAAAGATGAATCATGCAGGGTTCCCATCGTCAGCTCACCACCGAGTCCTGGAGTTATGCCACCACAAAGGCAGACAGTCTGGGGTGTAGGGGTGTTGGCTGCTGACCCAGGAGACCCAGCCCAGTGTGGGGGATGGCGCTGGTCCTGGACTGGCGATGAGCAGGTTCATAGGCAGGAAGTGGCGGAGAGCAGAGTGGTGACTGGAGACAGGCAGGATGAGGGCTCAAGGAGGTCACATGCCCTGTTCCCCCAGAGCCCCGTGTGGACCGATCTTGCAGAGATTTTTGGCCCTGGTGTTCCACATACCTGTCTTCCTGTTTCACCGGGCCCTTGTTTGCTAGTCGCTGTCCCTGGCCTATGAGGTGCTGGCTTCCAGCAGAACCTGTCAGCCAGTCTCAGGGGCTTCCTGTGTGTCTCCCTGAGGGCAGCCCTTTTGGCTTCCTTCCCCCAGGGACTGCTGTGCGCCACTGTGATGAGCACAGGGGGTGGCTCCCCCCAAACCTCTTCAACTGCACGTCCGTCACCTTCTCAGAACTGAAGGGCTTCGTAAGTGAACCGCCTCATCGCCATCTTTTCCCTCTCCTTCATGCTGAGTCTCACGTGCCCCTACTCCCATCTCTGAGAAACGGGATTCTGGAATTCCAGCCTGTGTGTTCGGGGTCTCCCAGCTGGAAAGGCCATCTCTCCCCTCCTGAGGTCCTTTTGCTCCAGAGTTCCTGCCCTCACTCCTGCTCCTCCACTCCCTCCCGTCTAGGCCGAGCGGCTACAGCGGAATGAGTCAGGCCTAGACTCAGGGCGCTCCCAGCGGCTGGCCCTGCTCCTGCGCAATGCCACGCAGCACACAGTTGGCTACTTCGGCAGCGACGTCAAGGTGGCCTACCAGCTGGCCACACGGCTGCTGGCCCACGAGAGCGCCCAGCGGGGCTTCGGGCTGTCTGCCACGCAGGACGTGCACTTCACTGAGGTGGGGCTTGGAGGTTGCAGGGCTGGCTGGTTAGATGGGGGTCATGGTGAGTGAGCCTGCTCATGGCAACCTGGAGGGCAGAGGGTGCCTTCCCATCCCCCCTACGAGGAGCTCCCTGCTGGCAGGAGGCCTCCGTGAAACCCGTGACCCTTGGCCCAGCCCTCTTCCCAACCCTTCTCATAGTAAGGTGTGTGTGCTGGGGCATGGTCTGACCCGGAACGGAGGCCTGCCTGTGGTACCACGGGCTGGGAGGAAGCAGTATCTCAAGACATCTGTGTGGGTCCAGGCACAGGGCTGGGAAGCTCTTATGTAGAGAATGAGGAGGAGGGAGAAGGGGCAGAGCATCCGGTGACCTGAGTGGGCAATGCGGTCCAGGAGCATTTCAGGGGAGGCAACGGTGAGCGCAGAGGGAGGGGCCTGCTGGGGAGCGGGGGCTGGCCCGGGCACAGGCTGGGGCTCTGTGGTGGGGATGTCAGGTGTAGGCTGTGAGCACACCCATCGTGACCTTGCCCACCGCAGAATCTGCTGCGGGTGGGCAGCGCCCTCCTGGATGCAGCCAACAAGCGGCACTGGGAGCTGATCCAGCAGACAGAGGGTGGCACCGCCTGGCTGCTCCAGCACTATGAGGCCTATGCCAGCGCCCTGGCCCAGAACATGCGGCACACCTACCTAAGCCCCTTCACCATCGTCACACCCAACATTGGTGAGGCTGGTGCCAACAGGGGTTTGTGGAGGGAGTCCCCGACAAGGAAGGGTGGCTGTGCTGGGGTCCTGCCTGCCTCACAGGTCCTATCTGTGACCATCTCCTTCCTTAGTCATCTCTGTAGTGCGCTTGGACAAGGGGAACTTTGCTGGGGCCAAGCTGCCCCGCTATGAGGCCCTGCGTGGGGAGCAGCCCCCGGATCTTGAGACAACAGTCATTCTGCCGGAGTCTGTCTTCAGAGGTCAGTGGTGTGGCCATGGATTAAGTTGGGAGCTGGATCCCAGTGTCTGTGCAGGCCCCACAGAGGGCAGGGCCCAGCTAAGTGTGACAGTGTCCCCTCCCAGAGACGCCCCCCGTGGTCAGGCCCGCAGGCCCCGGAGAGGCCCAGGAGCCAGAGGAGCTAGCACGGCGACAGCGACGGCACCCGGAGCTGAGCCAGGGTGAGGCTGTGGCCAGCGTCATCATCTACCGCACCCTGGCCGGGCTCCTGCCCCATAACTATGACCCTGACAAGCGCAGCCTGAGGTCAGTGGCTAGGGGACAGGTGTGGGCGGGGGTGTGGGTCAGGCGGTGAGTGCTGAGGCGTGGAGGGGGTCGGGGGCGTCTCCCCAGTCATGTGACTGCTGTGGTGACTGTGCACCTGCCTGCCCTACATCAGAGTCCCCAAACGCCCGATCATCAACACGCCTGTGGTGAGCATCAGTGTCCATGACGATGAGGAGCTTCTGCCCCGGGCCCTGGACAAGCCCATCACGGTGCAGTTCCGCCTACTGGAGACAGAGGAGCGAACCAAGCCCATCTGTGTCTTCTGGAACCACTCGATCCTGTGAGCCTGCACTACCCTCGCCCCCCCGCCCCCAAGGCTTTGGGCTGAAAGCCCAGGCCCCTGCATCCCTCACCCTCCTTGTCTTCCTGATCCTGCCTGCCTCACACAGGGTCAGTGGCACAGGTGGTTGGTCGGCCAGAGGCTGTGAAGTCGTCTTCCGCAACGAGAGCCATGTCAGCTGCCAGTGCAACCACATGACGAGCTTCGCTGTGCTCATGGATGTGTCTCGGCGGGAGGTCGGGCCCACAGGGGCAGCTGCAGAGCCGTGGGTGGGCACTCAGGGCATGGGGCTGGGTGCTCAGGTCCTGCTCTTCCTAATTCCCTGGCCCCCTGCCACCCACTCTGCAGAATGGGGAGATCCTGCCACTGAAGACACTGACATATGTGGCTCTAGGTGTCACCTTGGCTGCCCTTCTGCTCACCTTCTTCTTCCTCACTCTCTTGCGTATCCTGCGCTCCAACCAACACGGCATCCGACGGAACCTGACAGCCGCCCTGGGCCTGGCTCAGCTGGTCTTCCTCCTGGGAATCAACCAGGCTGACCTCCCTGTAAGATGCTGCTACTGCCCAGAGACTGTCCCCACCTTCTCAGGCTCCCTTCCCAGCCCCCACTGGCAACCCCTGCTCCTTCACCATGAACTCTAATAAGGTGCCTAGCGCAGCGCCTGGCCCGGGATTTCCTCTTCTCCAGCTCCCCCGGGATCCCCCAGCATCCTACAGGCACCTGCCTCTGGCCCAGGCTTCCCTGGAAGCAGTTCCCAACACCCAGGCCCTCCTCCCTGCCTGACCCAAAGCAGAGCCTGTCCTCTGGGTGGGCCCCGGTCACTGACCTGCCCTGGCCTGGGCCCTCAGTTTGCCTGCACAGTCATTGCCATCCTGCTGCACTTCCTGTACCTCTGCACCTTTTCCTGGGCTCTGCTGGAGGCCTTGCACCTGTACCGGGCACTCACTGAGGTGCGCGACGTCAACGCCGGCCCCATGCGCTTCTACTACATGCTAGGCTGGGGTGTGCCTGCCTTCATCACAGGTACCCCCACCCACTCCCGGCTTTGGGGTCCCACATCCCTAGGTCCACCTTTGTTCCCTCTTCTCCCCACCCACATACAAGAAGCCCTGAGGCCCCACATCCCTATGCCCCAGACCAGCTTATTCACAGGTGTCCCTCTGCTTTAACCCAGACTCTGAGGCCGCCACCCAGGTGTTGCTTCCCTATCCTGGGGAGGACACAGGGGCCGATGGTGGGCAGAACCCTTTTCCATGCTTTGTGCCTGGACCTGTGAGCCCACCTGCCTGCGGCCCTACTTCCCAGGCCCCTCACCACCCCTCGCCTGCTCCCATCTGTCTCCATGCTCCAGGGCTAGCCGTGGGCCTGGACCCCGAGGGCTATGGGAATCCTGACTTCTGCTGGCTCTCCATCTACGACACGCTCATCTGGAGTTTTGCTGGCCCAGTGGCCTTTGCGGTCTCGGTGAGTGCTAGCAGGTGGGTTGGGTGTCACCTGTGGCCCTCCTTTGCTGTCCTCCTGCTACTGGGGCCGTGTGTCCTCAGGACTCCCTTTAGGAACAGCTGAGGCCACAGGGCCCTGTGGGCTGGGTAGAAGCTGTTTGTCCCCACTGAGCACCCCACGTCCTCTGCCCCTGCCTAGATGAGTGTCTTCCTGTACATCCTGGCGGCCCGGGCCTCCTGTGCTGCCCAGCGGCAGGGCTTTGAGAAGAAAGGTCCTGTGTGAGTATAGGATTGGGGTGCCGGGGCCGTGGGCAAGCACCAGCATGGGAGGCCTTATGGCCAGACTCATGGCCTGTCCCTCTCCCCAGCTCGGGTCTGCAGCCCTCCTTCGCCGTCCTCCTGCTGCTGAGTGCCACGTGGCTGCTGGCACTGCTCTCTGTCAACAGCGACACCCTCCTCTTCCACTACCTCTTTGCTGCCTGCAATTGCATCCAGGTACCTGGCCCAGCCTGTGGAGAAGGGAGGCACCTGGGCTGTGGGTGCCTGAATATGCACAGACCATTGCTGCCTCTTACCTGCCAGGGCCCCTTCATCTTCCTCTCCTATGTGGTGCTTAGCAAGGAGGTCCGGAAAGCACTCAAGCTTGCCTGCAGCCGCAAGCCCAGCCCTGACCCTGCTCTGACCACCAAGTCCACCCTGACCTCGGTGAGGGAGCCAGGGGTCTTAGGCGGGTGGTGAAGGGAGGGAGATGTAGGAGGCCCAGTGAGCCTGTACTTTTGGCCCACTCCCCTTTCCCTTTTCTCCATCCCTTCCTGGAAGGTGGAAGAGGGGGTGAAATGGTATGTTTGGCCCGGGGAGGAGATGTTGGAAAGGGTGTGTAGGATTTTGACTTGAGGGAGATGGGTCTGAGACAGATAATCAGGTGTTAAGTGCCTTGCACCTGAGAATCTCTCACGCATTTTAGTAAATTTTCTGTCTCCCAAGGTGCTCTCAGGAGACAATTTCTGGTCCCATCTTTTACAGAGCCATTATATAGTGAGTCCAGGATCCCTGGGGGTATGCAGGGGTGGCATAGCTGTGGCAGAGCTGTGACCACGGCCAGGCCTCAATATGGGGGCAGCAGAGAAGCAGGGCCCCCTCTTTCAGACCTGAGCATGTGGAAGGTGAAACTTAGGGCAAGTTCCCTCCACCCTCCTACTTCCCAGCCTGGGGCCAGCCATCCTACTCCCCCACTTACCGACCTCTCTGTTCCCTGCCTAGTCCTACAACTGCCCCAGCCCTTACACAGACGGGCGACTGTACCAGCCCTACGGAGACTCGGCCGGCTCTCTGCACAGCGCCAGCCGCTCGGGCAAGAGTCAGCCCAGCTACATCCCCTTCTTGCTGAGGTGAATCCTGGAAATGGGAGGGTGGAGGAGGGGAGGAGGGGCCCACGCATGCTGGACCCGGGCCAGCCAGCCGTTGGTAGTTGAGGAGCACACACTGTGGCTGACATGCGGGCCAGCTTGGATTAGAAGCTGTAAGGGACCCACGGCTGGAACCAGGATCCCAGGGGAGAGGAGAGACGGGGACCCTGGGCAAGGGGCCAGGCTGACCCCCAGCATGGTCTCGTCTTCCTAGGGAGGAGTCCACACTGAACCCTGGCCAAGGGCCCCCTGGCCTGGGGGATCCAGGCAGCCTGTTCCTGGAAGGTCAAGACCAGCAGCATGGTGAGGATGGCACGACTCCGGCCGCCCAGCGGGGCGGTTGGCTGGCTTTTACTGAAGGTGGGTGGAGGTGGCTGGGCTGGCTGTGATCTCTCCCTGGCCTCCTAGATCCCGACACAGACTCCGACAGTGACCTGTCCTTAGAAGATGACCAGAGTGGCTCCTATGCCTCTACCCACTCATCAGACAGTGAGGAGGAAGAAGAGGAGGAGGAAGAGGAGGCTGCCTTCCCTGGAGAGCAGGGCTGGGATAGCCTGCTGGGGCCTGGAGCCGAGAGACTGCCCCTGCACAGTACCCCCAAGGGTGGGCCAACACCTGGGCTGTAGCCTTGGGGGCCAGTGGGAGGAGAATGGGCCTGGGGTTCTTGGGAAGCAGGACTAGGGTGGTGGCCTCCTGGCTCTCTGCCCTCTGTGGGCCTCATCTACTTCCTTTCCCCACCAGATGGGGCCCCAGGGCCTGGGAAGGCCCCCTGGCCAGGAGACTTTGGGACCACAGCAAAGGAGAGTAGTGGCAATGGGGCCCCTGAGGAGCGGCTGCGGGAGAATGGAGATGCCCTGTCTCGAGAGGGGTCCCTAGGCCCCCTTCCAGGCTCTTCTGCCCAGCCTCACAAAGGTGAGTGGGGCACCCCCAGCTGCCGCGCTCCCCTCGTCAGCAGCCTCACACCTCACATTCTCCTGTGGCTGCACCTCACAGCCCCGCCCCGGCCCGCAGGCATCCTTAAGAAGAAGTGTCTGCCCACCATCAGTGAGAAGAGCAGCCTCCTGCGGCTCCCCCTGGAGCAGTGCACTGGGTCTTCCCGGGGCTCCTCTGCCAGTGAGGGCAGCCGGGGCGGCCCCCCTCCCCGCCCACCGCCCCGGCAGAGCCTCCAGGAGCAGCTGAATGGGGTCATGCCCATCGCCATGAGCATCAAGGCAGGCACGGTGGATGAGGATTCATCAGGCTCCGAGTGAGTGTGGCCGGGTGGGTGGGATGGGGTGCAGCCCCGCGGAGGCCCCACCTGGGCCCCGAGCTGCCTTCGGGCCTCCCCGGGCGACTCTGGTTGGCATTCGGAGGACAAATGTGCGAACTGGCCCAGCTCCCTTACTATGCCGTGCCCACAAACCATGGTGCCTTGCGGGGCGGGCCACCCCTCCTGGGCTCTACGCAGTGTAGCCCAGCCTAGGGCAGGATGCGGGAGGATGGGGAGCTGGGGGTGCTTTCCTGTTTCCTTCGTCTGGTGAAAGCTTTCACTCTCTCCTCTGTTTCAACTAACCCTCTGTCTGCCTTTTCTGCCACTTTCCTTTCCTGCCTCTCCAGATTTCTCTTCTTTAACTTCCTGCATTAACCCTGGGCTGTGGCTCCTACGCCCGAGGCTCCCTTCCCTTCCCCAGCCGCACTCATGCCCTGCTCCTGTCTTGTGCTTTATCCTGCCCCGCTCCCCATCGCCTGCCCGCAGCAGCGACGAAACGTCCATCTGAGGAGCCTGGGCCTTGCCAGGAGGGGTACCCACCCCACCTAAGGCCACCTAGTGCCAACTCCCCCCCTACCATTCCCCTCACTGCACTTTGGACCCCTGGGGCCAACATCTCCAAGACAAAGTTTTTCAGAAAAGAGGAAAAAAAGAATTTAAAAAAGGATCTCCACTCTTCATGACTTCAGGGATTCATTTTTTTTATACGCTGGAAATTGACTCCCCTTTCCCTTCCCAAAGAGGATAGGACCTCCCAGGATGCTTCCCAGCCTCCCCTCAGTTTCCCATCTGCTGTGCCTCTGGGAGGAGAGGGATTCCTGGGGGGCCTGCCCCTCATTCGCCATCACCAAAAGGAAAGGACAAAGCCACATGCACCCAGGGCGTCACACCCTTCGGGCTGCACCCGGGCAGGCCTCAGAACAGTGAGGGGCCGGGGCAAAGGGTGCGCCTCGCCCTGCCCGCGCTGCCTCTCCCAGGAACTGGAAAAGCCCTGTCTGGCGAGGGGGCAGAAGGACTCAGTGCCCCCGGACCCCCAAATGCTGCATGAACACATTTTCAGGGGAGCCTGTGCCCCCAGGCGGGGGTCGGGCAGCCCCAGCCCCTCTCCTTTTCCTGGACTCTGGCCGTGCACGGCAGCCCAGGTGTTTGCTCAGTTGCTGACCCAAAAGTGCTTCATTTTTCCTGCCCGCCCCGCACCTGGGGCAGGCCAGTCATGTGTTAAGTTGCGCTTCTTTGCTGTGGTGTGGGTGGGGGAGGAAGAGTAAACACAGTGCTGGCTCGGCTGCCCGGAGGGTGCTCAAGCACAGGTTTCAAGTCTGGGTCCTGGTGTCCACTCACCCACCCGCCCCCAATATCAGACAAATGCTACTTTGTCTAACCTGCTGTGGCCTCTGAGACATGTTCTATTTTTAACCCCTTCTTGGAATTGGCTCTCTTCTTCAAAGGACTGGGTCCTGTTCCTGTTTCTCCCCGACTCCACCCCAACTCCCTGTGAAGAGAGAGTTAATATATTTGTTTTATTTATTTGCTTTGTGTGTTGGGATGGGTTCGTGTCCAGTCCCGGGGGTCTGATATGGCCATCACAGGCTGGGTGTGTTCCCAGCAGCCCTGGCTTGGGGGCTCGATGCCCTTCCCCTTGCCCCAGGCCGCCGTCTCCCCACCTCTCCTCCCCTCTCCTCAGTTTTGCCGACTGCTTTTCATCTGAGTCACCATTTACTCCAAGCATGTATTCCAGACTTGTCACTGACTTTCCTTCTGGAGCAGGTGGCTAGAAAAAGAGGCTGTGGGCAGGAAAGAAAGGCTCCTGTTTCTCGTTTGTGAGGCCGGCCTCTGGCTTTTCTGCCATGGATTCTCCCCCTGTCTTCTCCCCTCAGCAATTCCTGCAAAGGGTTAAAAATTTAACTGGTTTTTACTACTGATGACTTGATTTGAAAAAAATACAAAGATGCTGGATGCTAACTTGATACTAACCATCAGATTGTACAGTTCGGTTGTTGCTGTAAATATGGTAGTGTTTTGTTGTTGTTGTTTTTTCATGCCCCATACTACTGAATAAACTAGTTCTGTGCGGGTACAGCATTGTCACTGTCTGCTTCTGTGTGGCACCCTGTCCTCCCACAGGGAGGAAGTCCTGGTCTCTGGAAAACAAAAGAGCTGGCAGGGCCCAGAAGTCCCCACCGGGAGGTCTGGAGACTCGGACACCACTGGTTGATAAGCCTGTTCCTCGGTCTGTGTCCATGACACTGCTCCCAAGTAGCCGGATCAGCCCAGAGCCCATTTCCTGGCATTTCCAAGGAAGACATGGCAGGCAGGCAGGAAAGTGTCCTTTTCACCAGGACAGAAAGGACTTCTATGGTGGGAGAGGCTGCACAGGGCAGGCAGCCTTCCAGCCCAGCCCCTCGGGGCTGAGTCCTAGACAGGGCTGAGTTTTCTGGGGTAGAATTCAAGAGGCAGGGAGAGCTGCATTGAGAGGCTGGTGGGAATTGAATGGTGCTCAGTGACTCAGTGCCTCCTAGCTACACTGCTCAGGGTTGTTTTTTGTTTTTTTCCCCATTGGAAAATGAAGCAGCTACTCATACTGAAGCCAAGTGTGTGCTCTGCAACATTACTTCTCGTCCTAAGTTTCATATACGTGTGTGTGTGTATATATATATGAGATATATATTTAAAAGTATATATACTTTTTAAATTTAATAGAGACACGGGTCTATGTTGATCAGGCTGGTCTCGAATTCCTAGGCTCAAGTGATCCTCCCGCCTTGGCCTCCCAAGGTGCTGGGGTCACAGATGTGAGTTGCCACATCCGGCCTAGTTCCAAGTTTTGTGTTTGCCAAAGTTCCATTCAATAAACTAGAAAGACGGCCAGGAGTGGTGGCTTACGCCTGTAATCCCAGCACCATGGGAGGCCGAGGCAGACAGATCACCTGAGAGATCAGGAGTTTGAGACCAGCCTGGCCAACATGGTGAAACTCTGTCTCTACTAAAAATACAAAAGAATTAGCTGGGTGTGGTGTGCATGCCTGTAATCCCAGCTACTCCAGAGGCTGAGACAGGAGAACCACTTGAACCTGGGAGGTGGAGATTGCAGTGAGCTGAGATGGCACCACTGCACTCCAGCCTGGGTGTCAGGGTGAGACTTCATCCCAAAATAAACAAACAAAAAAACTAGAAAGGGAGTTAACCTGGGGACAATATAGAGTGATGATTAAGAACACAAACCTTAGCTGGGTGCACTGGCTCATGCCTGTAATCCCAATATTTTGGGAGGCCAACGCAGGTGGATCACTTGAGGCCAGCACTTAAGAGACCAGCCCGGCCAACATGGTGAAACCCATATCTACAAAAAATACAAAAAAAGCCAGCTGTGGTGGTGTGTGCCTGTAGTCCCAGCTACTAGGGAGGCTGAGGTGGGAGGTGGCTTGAGCCCAGGAGGCAGAGGCTGCAGTGAGGCAAGATCGCACCACTGCAGTCCGGCCTGGGTAACAGAGCCAGACCTTGTCTCAAAAAAAAAAAAAAGACACAAACCCTGGAACCAGACTGAGTGACTTAATCTTTCTGAGCCTTAAGTTTCTCTGCCCACAAAATGAGGATGATGATCAAAGCATCCACCTAATTGAGCTTTTATGAGGATTAAGTGAGTTAACACATGTAGAGTGCTTGGAACAGTTCATAGTACATAGTAAGAGGCCAGTAAACACTGGCTTTCTGTGTTGTTGCTACTGGGTGCAGTGGAAGAGTGCATAGACAAAGTCGAAAGCCAGGCCCAAAGGGAAGGAGACAGGCAGGTGGCTGAGCAAGAAGGGTAGCCGTGGCAGGAGGGCCTCCTCCCTGACTGGCACTGCCTACTGTGAAAGTGCTGCTGAAGCAGATTTGGAGTGGGAGGAGGTGGGGTGGGGACAAAACTCAAGGCTGACCAAGAGGGCCAACAGGATGTGCCATGCCCTCTCCAGCCGCCAGGTGGCAACAACACATGGGTCTGCAGCTTGTTTTGCCTCTAACGACCTACCCTGGACATGGCTCACACCCAGCCCACACAAACATGTCACCTTCCAGCCTCACCCAGGTGTGTACCTAAGCCTGCTGACCTTCCAGTGCTTCTCTTGGCCCCGGAGCCACCAACAGGCCCTGCTCACTAGACACCAGTGCAGGGCGCAGCTGGGAAGCACACCTGAGGTTTCTTGCCTTACACCAAATTTCTCCAGAGCCGCATACTCCATGTCTGTCTGCATACCCCTTCCCTCCCACCAATTCCTGGGATCCCAGAGGCTGCAGGAGTTGCTGCAGAGCTCCGGGAAAGGTGCATGTCTAGGCACTGTCACTGAAGTAGGTGAATGTGCCAGATGAACCTTGGACTCAGCCGCAAAAAGGGGAAAGCAGTGGTGGGCCCCTGGCTCCAGGGACAGGGCAAAGGACACTTTGGTGCCTAAGTCAGGCATTTATGGCCAAAGAGGCATCGGTGGGGGCACCAGCTGGCAGTCCCACTTCTCTTGCCCACTTACCACTTCTCAAGTCATGGCCTGGCCTTCAGGGAGGGAAGTTTCCTCAAAACTCAGAAGGAACTGAATTGGTTCTGATTACCAGAGTTAAAGACTGCAAAAAAAAAGGGAGGCCTTGGCCGGGCGCGGTGGCTCAAGCCTGTAATCCCAGCACTTTGGGAGGCCGAGACGGGCGGATCACGAGGTCTAGGAGATCGAGACCATCCTGACTAACACGGCGAAACCCCGTCTCTACAAAAAATACAAAAACTAGCTGGGCGAGGTGGCGGGCGCCTGTAGTCTCAGCTACTCGGGAGGCTGAGGCAGGAGAATGGCGTAAACCCGGGAGGCGGAGCTTGCAGTGAGCTGAGATCCGGCCACTGCACTCCAGTCCCGGCGACAGAGCAAGAGTCCGCCTCAAAAAAAAAAAAAAAAAAAAGAAAAGGAAAAAAAAAAATACAAAAAACTAGCCGGGCAAGGTGGCGGGCGCCTGTAGTCCCAGCTACTCTGGAGGCTGAGGCAGGAGAATGGCCTGAACCTGGGGGAGGTGGAGCTTGCAGTGAGCTGAGATCTGGACACTGCACTCCAGCCTGGGCGACAGAGCGAGACTTGGCCTCAAAAAAAAAAAAAAAAAGGGAGGCCTTACACCAAATCTGTTAAACGTGTCTTTGTTATTCCTCCGTCTTGCACCCAAATATCTTCTGAATAAGTAAACTAAATGCTCTGCTACACACAGTTCACAACATTAGGGTACTGCAGAGGTTTACCGGATCCTGACGCTTGCCCCAAGTCTAATGGGAGATGAGTAGAGCACGGACAACCCCAGTGATGTAAGTCGCAGTGTGACTAGGTGTTCCAGCAGCTCTGGCTGAGGTGACTAGGGGAGATGAACACCACCAAAGGGCCTTCACGTCTCACAGGGAGAGCAAACAAGAAGCTGGTGTGTTTCTAGGAGGCTCCATTCTTTTGCCACTAAAGGACATTCAAGTTTAGGATATAAATAAGAATCTACCTAGATCCTAGCTTAATAGCCTCACATACTGTGAACTAAGCTACACTTAACTTTCATCTGGGCCTTCCAATGATACATGAGACCTGGGGAAAGGCAGCCTGTCCTTGTCTAATGCCAACAAGGGGAGCAGTCACAGCCTGATGAGCCAGAATCTCAAGGCTCTAGGGCCTATTCAGGCCCCTGCCTAGGAGGCCCATCTTGGCCACCTGCCTGGAATTAGAGATTTACTCCAAATTTGTTAGAAATTGGAGCAGGGGGCCGGGTGTGGTGGCTCACACCTGTAATCCCAGCACTTTGGGAGGCCGAGGCGGGTGGATCACCAGAGGTCAAGAGTTCAAGACCAACCTGACCAACATGGAGAAACCCTATCTCTACTAAGAATACAAAATTAGCCACACGTGGTGGTGCATGCCTGTAATCCCAGCTACTCGGGAGGCTATGCCAGGAGAATCCCTTGAACCTGGGAGGCGGAGGTTGTGGTGAGCTGAGATTGCACCATTGTGCTCTAACCTGGTCACCAAGAGCAAAACTCTGTCTCAAAAAAAAAAAAGAAAAGGCCGGGGGCGGTGGCTCACGCCTGTAATCCCAGCACTTTTGGGAGGCCGAGGCGGGCGAATCACGAGGTCAGGAGATCAAGACCACGGAGAAACCCCGTCTCTACTAAAAATACAAAAAATTAGACGGGCGTGGTGGCGGGCACCTGTAGTTCCAGCTACTCGGGAGGCTGAGGCAGGAGAATGGCATGAACCCAGGAGGCGGAGCTTGCAGTGAGCTAAGATTGTGCCACTGCACTCCAGCCTGGGTGACAGAGCGATACTCCGTCTCAAAAAAAAAAAAAGGAAAAAGAAATTGGAGCAGGGGCTGGGTGCTTACACCTGTAATCCCAGCACTTTGGGAGGCCAAGGTGGGGGTGGATCACCTGCGGTCAGGAGTTTGAGACCAGCCTGGCCAACATGGTGAAACCCCTACTAGAAATACAAAAAATTAGCCGGACGTGGGTGGTGGGCACCTGTAATCTCAGCTACTCAGGAGGCTGAGGCAGGAGAATTGCTTGAACCTGGGAGGTGGAAGTTGCGCTGAGCCCAGATCGCGCCATTAAACTCCAGCCTGGGTGACAGAGTGAGATTCTGTCTAAAAAAAAAAAGAAAGAAATAGCAGCAGGATCCACTTCTAGATATACAGAGAATATAAAAATACATTCACTTTATTTTAGAAAAATGAAGACTCACAGAGTAAGCTTATCACAAACTGGCCTATTAGGAGTCACAGAATTCACAGGAAACCATTTCTGAAGTCCAGGTGCCTGCTGCCACCTCTCCAAGCAGGCCAGAGTCCAGTAGAGAATGCAATTCAGGAAGACAGCTCCTCAGAGGGCAGGGAGGTTAGCGACGGAGGCCACTCATATGGAAATGTCCAGTGAACCAATGCCGGGGAAGAAGATCAAATTCTCTGGGGCTGACCACAACTGTGGGGGTGGATAAAGACAAACCACTGGCCTGTACTTCTCATTTTCTGTTTGTTCATTTCACTGCTGGAAGGTGACCTCTTTTCCCCTAATCTTCTTTCAACCCAGAGAGTTTAAGACTTCTCCAGCTCAATCCTAATCCACCCCATTTCCCATGGCCTCTACTCCTGGAAGACCAGCCCTGGTGGCATCTCTTCCTGCTGTCCCTGGGCCAGAATCTGCTGGAGTCAGGGTCTGCCGGGTAGAGGCAAGTCCAGGTACTGGCTGTAGTGGTTTGCTACTGAAGTCTTGCTTGCTGTCCTGATCTCTTTACCTAAAGAGATAGAATGAATAACTGCTTTAAAATGCCCTTCTTCCTCAAGCCCATTTGTCACCCAGCAGAGTTCAAGCTCCTCAGTGTGGGAAGAAATGGGATCCCCCTTCCCCTGCTCAGGCTCCCCTCCTCTCCATTTTGCCATACAAAATTCAGGGCTGATGTGCATAAGAGCTTGGAATCCCAGATGATGGCCGGGTAGGGAGACAGGATGGCCAAGGGAGGACCAGACTGACCTGGTAGGTCCTGGGACTGCCACTTTCCTGGGGGGCTGCAGATTGCTGCGAGTGGCACCCATGACAGGATTTGGTCGCTGGGAAACAGGAACTTCATGGGGTTAACAAAAGAAATGAGTTAGCAGCAAATTTAACTGACCTCGAAAAGAAATACTGGATGAAGGGAGCGAGTGTGGGATTAGTACTCTCCCCCGTGACCATGAGGTATTTGAAAACTAAGACTTAGACTCTGTCCAGCCCCATATTCTCTCTGTAACTCAGTCTCCCCATCTTCCAGTTGAATTGCAATGAGGATGGCAAAAGTGGTCACTGTTGCCAGCTCTGGGAGGGTGAGGACATGCTGGGCAAGGGCAGGAATTCTTCCTCCTGACCTCTTACCCTTGTGTCCACTTTCCCGCACTCTGTGTCCTGCAGCGCTTGGTCTTGGAAGCCCTTTTCGAGTTGACACAGAATCCGGAGGTAGGGCACCTCTGCCAGGTGGCACACTCCGGCTGGTGAGTGGCATTCGGCTGGCAGGCCTGGGGATGGCTGAGGGAATGGGCAGTTGACTGGAAGATTTAGCAGCTGCTCCCTGTGGCCGGGGCAGGCGTTGAGAGTTGCTGGTAGAAGGCTGTGGGGCCAGGACTGATCTGACAGGGGTGGGTGGGCCTGGTGGAGAGGAGTGGAGAAATTTCAGAGTCAGTTCCACCAACTCCCCACTCCCACTCACCCACAACTTGGCTGCTCAGGTGTCCTCACTGGCTGCTGCTCTCCCACTGGGCCCGGCTCTCCCCTGGACTGGGGGAGTCGATCGGGTAAGAGGAGAAGATGCTGGGCTTTTGGATGCAGGGAACAGATTGCAAGTGGGTGACTCCTGAAACACAAAGAGAGAGAGAAAAAAGACTAGAGTGGAAAAAATATCTGTTCTGTGGCTTAAGGAATTAAGAAATAGAGGTGGAGAGTTGTCTACATCCCAGTAAGGAAGGGTAGAAGTTAGCTGCTAATATCACCATAACCATCACTATTGCCCATACCATTGATTGAGTTTATTATAGACATTACAGAGCTTATACTCAGACACTGTGGTAAGAGCTTTGATTCTCTTTTTTCATGGTTCTTATTTAATTCCAACGATTCTAGATGTAGAAATACTACCCCCGTTTTACCAATAAGGAAACCACTCCCTGACTGGATCATGGCACACACTAGTCTGGGGCACACCTCCAACTCAACCCTCTCAACTCACCCTCTTCATGTTGGAGGGCCTCTTTCCAGATGTTGTCCGGAGAGCCCTGACTGACCCTTTCCTATCACTGCTCCGGAGTCGAGGCGTCAGGCTGCTTGGGGAGGGGGTACTCCGAGCCAAAGAGTTCACAGTCGGCAGCAGGTCTCTGACAGGACTGTCCTTCAGCACAAAGGTCTCCCGCCGAGGACTGGGCTTCACTCGGTGAGGCCCCAGGCCCTCGCTTGCGCTCTCCCGCTCCTGCAGGGCACACTGCTCCAGCTGGGCGGCCAGCCGGTTGGCCTCATCGAGGATCTCCTCCAGTTTCTCTGGGCTGAGGGGGCCTAGGCTGAGCCTCACACCCTGGGGGGCAGGAGCCACGGCATTTGGGTCACTTCGGTGGGAGAGGCCCCGTCGAAGCGGTTTCTCTGGAGTCACCAACACTGTTATGTCTTCCTCCTCACGGCTGAGAAACAAACCAGGCATCATGCCCATGCAAAAGAGAACAGGAGATTATGCAAGGGAGACTGCACAAAAGCCCCACAGTAGAGCCAGGGACATGACCCTAGGCCCTGATGCCCATGCCGGCTGTGAGATGTGGCCTCTGGGTGATGAGATACCCGGTTCTATGGGGCCTAATAGGCCTTTAGCATTTACGGACATCAGAAATGATGCCAGGATGGAGATGCAGCAAATCCACTTACCCTTTTTCTTAACACCCTGAAATCTAACTCCAGCTTCTCCCTTCTCTCCCCACTACCAGTAGTGTCATAGAGGCCTGAGTCAGCCAGCCGCCCAGCAGCCCCAAGTGCGCCAAACCTTTCTAAATTACCAACCCAAGCCCCAGAGGCCAGTAATTCAGCAGTAAGGGGTTAGAGACAAAGAGGTACTGTTAGAGGAAAATAAGTGGGATAAAGAGGTGGTACCTGTCAGATGGTGACAGCCCCCCAAAGTCCAAGGTCTCATCCACAATAAACCTTACATCTGAAGGGGAAAGAAGAATGAAGGCCAGTCATGGGTTCCTGATGCAGCTCTCCATCGCTGGGTCTCACTCCTCCCTCTCATTCTTCCCTCCCTCCTTTCCTTACCTTCCTCCAAATCCTCCATGTCCAGCCAGCAGGAGCGAGAGTCCAGTTAGATCTGAGTTGGAGAGAAACAATACCTTTCCTCAGTATCCTTTCTGCCCAAGTCTCGCAGCTAGATTCAGGGTGCAAGCCAGGGGCGGGGGTCATGCTGAAGGCAAAGCAAGCACCCAGGAGTGGTACCTCCCGCATAACTACTACTGCTACCTCCAGGAAAGATACGGAGGGCTCCCCCAACTGCCCAGATTGCCCTGGAGCCGCCCCGCATCCTGGCCTCTCCTCACTGGGAGCGGTCTGCACGCCTCATCTTCCTCCCCGCCACTAGCCTCAGGGTTCTGCACTCCCCACGCCACCTTTCCACTCCCCTGGCGTCACACGCAAAGCACACCTCCAGCCCACCCTGTTTCCACTTCCCGCGCCGCCTTATCTTCCACGCAACAGGCTTTCTCCCGCAACCTAGTCCCGGGAATCAGCACCGAGGGGGCGGGGCTCCTTTCGAATCTCTCAGGCCCCACCCACTCAAGCCACACGCGCACTGTGATTGGTGAATCCTCAGGGGGCGGGGCAGCGGGGCTGCCGGCCGGAAGTCAGTCGAAGGGGGCGGTGGGAGAACCGCTCCCAGAAGACTCCATCCGGGCGGCCAACGCGGAGCCGAGGGTTGAGGCCGCGAGTGCGCGTGCTCGCGTTCCCGGAGGTTCTCTTTACCACAGGCAGATGGGAGCGGAGCGCGGCTGGCCGGGAGGGAAGGAACGAACACACGAGTATGGACCTCGCGTCCCACCCCGCTCCCGCTGCTGGGCCGCCGAGCCCCCAGTCTCCAGAACGGTTGTGCTGCCTAACGCGGCCGCTAACCGACGCTCTACCGGAGGAAATTCGTTTTCTTGGGCGCACTCAATATGCAGGCGCCGCATTGGCCAGGGTTCCTCAGTTGAGGATTTTTTCCAAGTTAAGGAAGCACCTAAACACTTACATTGTAGTTATATTGAGGTTCTTAAGAAGTACATCATCCATCGTCTCTTCAAGAACCTGAAGCAGCTGAGGTGTAAAGAAAGCAACGTCCCAGCACTTTGGGAGGCCGAGACGGGCGGATCACGAGGTCAGGATATCGAGACCATCCTGGCTAACGCGGTGAAACCCTGTCTCTACTAAAAAAATACAAAAAAAAAAAAACTAGCTGGGCGAGGTGGCGGGCGCCTGTAGTCCCAGCTACTCGGGAGGCTGAGGCAGGAGAATGGCGTAAAACCCGGGAGGTGGAGCTTGTAGTGAGCTGAGAACCAGCCACTGCACTCCAGCCTGGGCAACAGAGCGAGACTCTGTCTCAAAAAAAAAAAAGAAAGCAAGGGGCTTTTCACCCAGGCAGGCTGGGGTTCAAATTCAACCCAAGTTTGACCTCAAAACCCAAGTTTCGGTTTAGAGGCGGCTGCCTTGAGTATATTTGCCCTCTTTTCACCTCTCTTCGCTTACCTGTGAAAGGAAGATGGTGGTCCTCGCAGTTATGGTGTTAGGAGGATAATTATGAGGGCGTTTTCTACTGTGTGCCCTTAGGGGACTTAGACGGGGTGTTTGTAAGTAGCCCTTTCTGAACTAAAAGCAGTATTTGTAAAATGCTTAAGCCAACTTGTTAGGAGTGTTGTCTCTGTTGTTTCTAGATGTTGCCCGGGCCACCAGTGAACTTGTCAGAGGCTTCAGAGCAGAGCGACTCCATCTTGAATAGAGGCTGGGTAAAATAAGGCTGAGACCTGGGCTGTATTCCTAGGAGGTTAGGCATTCTAAGTCACAGGATGAGATAGGAGGTTGGCACAAGATACAGGTCACAGAGACCCTGGTGATAAAACAGCATGCGGTAAAGAAACCAGCCAAAACCTGCTGAAACCAAGATGGCGGTGAAACTGACCTCTGGTGGTCCTCACTGCTCATTATATGCTCATTATAATGTATTAGCATGCTGAAAGGCGCTCCAGACAGCGCTACCAGTTTACAAATGCCATGGCCACATCAGGAAATTACCCTATACAGTCTAAAAAGGGGAGGAATTCTTAGTTCCGGGGAATTGCCTACCCCTTTCCTAGAAAACTCATGAATAATTCATCCCTTGTTTAGCATATAATCAAGAAATAACCATAAAAATGGCCAACCAGCAGCCCTTGGGGCTGCTCTGCCTCTGGAGTAGACATTGTTTATCCCTTTTCTTTCTTAATAAACTTGCTTTCACTTTATGGACTTGCCCTGAATTATTTCCTGTGCAAGGGCCAAGAACCCTCTCTTGGGGTCTGGATCCGGACCCCTTTCTGGTGACAACAGGAAGAGGAAGCAGGTCCGCACAAGATACAGGTCACAAAGATCCCTCTAATAAAACAGGGTGCAGTAAAGAAGCCGGCCAAAATCTGCCAGAAACCAAGATCGTAAAGAAAGGGACCACTGGTGTCCTCACTGCTTATTATATGCTAGTTATGATTTATTAGCATGCTAAAAGACACTCCTGCCAGCGCCATGACAGTTTACAAATGCTATGGCAACATCTATATGGTATAAAAGGAAGAGGAGCCTTCAGTTCAAGGAAATCATGCTCCTTTCCCAGAAAACCTATGAATAATCCACCCCTTGGTTAGCATATAATCAAGAAATAACCATAAAAATAGCCTACCAGCAGCCCTTGGTGCTGCTCTATGGAGTAGCCATTCTTTCATTCCTTTACTTTCTTAATAAATTCACTTTCACTTTACTCTGCGGACCCACCCTGAATGCTTTCTTTCCAAAGATCAAAGAATCCTCACTTGGGGTCTGGATGGATCAGGACCCCTTTCCAGCAATAAACTGAGCTCCTACAAAGGTTCTGAATATTTAAAGTGAAAAAGCCCTAAGGGAATCGTTGAGAAGCTTTCTGGTAAACAGAACCTGAGCTTTAGTCCCCAGAGTTCATGCCCATTATTTTGGCCATTTATAGGCTTTCTTGTTTACTTCCTAGTTTTTGGCTGTGACATTGAGGTGGTGAGGTCTGCAGGAGTGAGATGTCACTGTAATAAATACCATCAGAGACCAAGGAGCTGGAAACCAAAAATAAAATCCTAAGCCTCCCAACCAACTGAATGGACCCCTTCTCTCCAACAAGGGCATTCCAGATTTAACCTGGAAAACTAGTTCAAGCCATAATGGAAAGTAGGGGATGAACATGCCTCATTATACTCTCTGCCCTTTGGGATTCAGACACAGCTGACCAACATTAACATTAAAACAGAGATCTTGCCGGGCGCAGTGGCTCACGCCTGTAATCCCAGCACTTTGGGAGGCCAAAGCGGGTGGATCATCTGAGGTTGGGAGTTTGAGACCAGCCTGACCAACATGGCGAAACACCATCTCTACTAAAAATACAAAAAAAAAAAAATACAAAAAAATTAGCTGGGATCATGCCACTGCAGTCCAGCCTGGGCGTCAGAACAAGACACTGTCTCAAAAACAAAAACAAACAAACAAACAACAACACCACAAAGATCTTAAGGCTAAGGAAACAGACTTTTTTTTTTTTTTTTTGACGGAGTCTCACTTTATTGCCCAGGCTGGAGTACAGTGGTGCAATCTCAGCTCTTTGCAACCTCTGCCTCCTGAGTTCAAGAGATTCTCCTGTCTCAGCCTCCCAAGTAGCTGGGATTACAGGCACATGCCACCATGCCCAGCTAATTTCTGTATTTTTAGTAGAGACGGGGTTTTGCCATGTTGGCCAGGCTGGTCTTGAAACCTTGACCTCAGGTGATCTGCCCACCTTGGCCTCCCCAAGTGCTAGGATTACAGGGATGAACCACCATGCTTGGCCAGAAACAGATTTTTTGTAGCAATAATATTACTGGAAAGGGGTCCTGATCCAGACCCCAAGTGAGGGTTCTTGGATCTCACACAAGAAAGAATTCAAGGTGAGTTCATAAAGTGAAAGCAAGTTGATTAAGAAAGTAAAGGAATAAAGAATGGCTACTGCATAAGCAGAGCAGCCCTGAGGGCTGGTGGTTGCCCGTTTTTATGGTTATTTCTTGATGATATGCTAAACAAGGGGTGGATTATTCATGCCTCCTTTTTTCAGACCATATAGGGTAACTTCCGGATGTTGCCATGGCATTTGTAAACTGTCATGGCGCTAGTGGGAGTGTAGCAGTGAGGTCACTCTCATCATCGTCTTGGTTTTGGTGGTTTTAGCCAGCTTCTTTACTGCAACCTGTTTCATCAGCAAGGTCTTTATGACGTGTATCTGGTGCTGACCTCCTTAGGATCTCATCTTGTTACTTAGAATTCCTAACTGTCTGGTAATGCAGTCCAGTAGGTCTCAGCCTTATTTTACCCAGCCCCTATTCAAGATGGAATTGCTCTGGTCCAAACGCCTCTGACAATAAGAGGCCAAATTCCAGGCTGATTCTAGTATAGTATCACATGACAGACAGTAGACCCTGAAAGAAATTAAAGTATTTTACCCGAAAATGTATTTTTCTTTTCTTTTTCTTTTTTCTTTCTTTTTTTAGACGCAAATTAAGCACAAAATTTATTGTGTTTTTGTTGTTGTTGTTGTTGTTGTTGTTGTTGTTGCTGTTGTTGAGACAGAGTCTCACTCTGTTGCCCAAGCTGGAGTCCAGTGTTGCAATCTCAGCTCACTGTAAGCTCCACCTCCCAGGTTCATGTCATTCTCCTGCCTCAAGTAGCTGGGACTACAGGTGCCTGCTATCACGCCAGGCTACTTTTTTGTATTTTTAGTGGAGATGGGGTTTCACCGTGTTAGCCAGGATGGTCTCGATCTCCTGACTTCGTGATCCGCCCGCCTCGGCCTCCCAAAGTGCTGGGATTACAGGCGTGAACCACCGCGCCTGGCCCACAAAAATTATTTTAAAAGATGCTGCAAATTCACTCATCTGCTCTAAATAACTCCTATCCTTTGGGACCCCGTTATAGGCAATGTACACGAGACTTTACCAGTGTAATATATATATTTTCAGTAGCTCTTTGGGAAACAGGTGGTGTTTGGTTACATGAATAAGTTCTTTATGGTGATTTCTGAGATTCTGGTACACCCATCACACAAGCAGTGTACATTGCACCCAATTTGTAGTATTTTATCCCTCACCCCACTCCACGCTTTCCCCTGAGTCCCCAAAGTCCATTATATCATTCTTACGCCTTTGTGTCTTCATAACTTAGCTCTCACCAAAATCTATTTCTTTGACATATTTTGAAATGGCCCTGCAGAGCTATCTCTTGTGGGGAAGATCTACATTCTGTAGAGAATTCCTGTTCCTTCCCAGGTCTCTTCCCTGATCCGGGAGAGAACTAGGAGTCCAGCACCTTTTTAGATCTGATAAGAGCTCTGAAGTCTGCTACCTGGAGGTTTCACCGCATAATAAAACCTTGATCTCCATAACTTTTTATCTTAACCCAGACATATCTTTCAATTGGTTCCACGTCTTGGATAATAACTCTTTTAACCAATTGCCAATCAGAAAACCTTTGAATCTGCCTATGACCTGGAAGCCCCTCCAACCCCGCTTCAAGTTGCCCGGCATTTCAGCTGAACCAATGTTCATCTCACATATATTGATTGATGTCTGATGTCTCCCTGAAATGATTAAAACCAAGTCACAGCCCAACCACTTTGGGCACATGTTGTCAGGATCTTCTGGGGCTGTGTCAGGGGACCTTGGTCACTCATATTTGGCTCAGAAGAAATCTCTTCAAATATTTTATAGAGTTTAACTCTTTTCATTGACAGAGCCTTAGAATTTAGGGTGGGAAGACCCAGAACTTGCAAGTTTATGTGAGGAAGAGCAGAGAGAAGAGGATTGCCTCTTCTGCTAACGAAGATGGAATGCCAGTTGCTTGCAGGATGTAGGGTACATGGAGGGTGGGAAAACCAGAGCCAAGCAGGGCTTCCCTCTCTCCAGACAAGTAGTAGCAAAGTGGAGATCAGAGGGGAAGAAGGGAAGAAGCTGTTAATGAACTGCGTTTCTTCTCCTCGGAGCAGCCCGAGTAGAGAAACTCTACACTTCATGCATCCTTGGATGAGTAGAGGAGGAAGTTTTAGCAAACTGGAAGTTAATTTCTCCTAAGGAAACTCCACCAATTTATGATTTATTTTTATTATTATATATATTTTTTGAGAGACAGAGTTTTGCTCTGTCACCCAGGCTGGAGTGCAATGGTGCGATCTCATCTCACTGTAACCTCCACCTCCTGGGTTCAAGTGATTCTCCTCCCTCAGCCTCCTGAGTAGCTGGAATTACAGGTATGTGCCACCGCACCCGGCTAGTTTTGTATTTTTAGAAGAGACAGGGTTTCACCATGTTGGTCAGGCTGGTCTTGAACTCCTGACCTCAGATGATCCGCCTGCTTCGGCCTCCCAAAGTGTTAGGATTACAGGTGTGAGCCACTGTGCCCAGCCCACATTATGATTTTGAAAGCTGTTGTAGTACCAGGAGAAAAAAAAACAACAAGGCAACAGAACTACTTTCACCTCCATTAGAAAGACAGCAAAGCCAGAAAGTATAGCTTTCGGGCACAATTCTTCACCCAGCCAGTAATCTGGGAAATATTGATATTTGTTTTCCTCACTTCAACCCCAAAATGACATGTAGGAACAGGTGTTTAAGTTTTTGGATAAATAATGAATTAATGAAGAAATTCTGGTCGGGCGCAGTGGCTCATGCCTATAATCCCAGCACTTTGGGAGGCCGGGGCAGGCGGATCACAAGATCAGGAGATCGAGACCATCCTGGCTAACACGGTGAAACCCGATTTCTACTAAAAATACAAAAAATTAGCCGGGCTCGGTGGCGGGCACCTGTAGTCCCAGCTACTCGGGAGGCTGAGGCAGAAGAATCGCTTGAACCCAGGAGTTTGAGGTTGCAGTGAGCCAAGATCACGCCACTGCACTCCAGCCTGGGTGACAGAGCGAGACTCTGTCT
>NW_022297655.1:0-1056 GCF_002776525.5 Piliocolobus tephrosceles
AGCTTTTCTGCCCTGCTTTTTCCCCATCTTTGTGGTTTTATCTGCCTCTGGTCTTTGATGATGGTGACGTACTGATGGGGTTTTGGTATAGGTGTCCTTCCTGTTTGATAGTTTTCCTTCTGACAGTCAGGACCCTCAGCTATAGGTCTGTTGGAGATTGCTTGAGGTCCACTCCAGACCCTGTTTGCCTGGGTATCAGCAGCAGGGTTGCAGAAGATAGAATATTGCTGAACAGTGAGTGCCCCTGTCTGATTCTTGCTTTGGAAGCTTCCTCTCAGGGGTGTACTCCACCCTGTGAGGTGTGGGGTGTCAGACTGCCCCTAGCCTAACTGGGGGTCTCCCAGTTAGGCTACTCAGGGGTCAGGGACCCACTTGAGCAGGCAGCCTGCCCCTTCTCAGATCTCAACCTCCCTGTTGGGAGATCCACTGCCCTCTCCAAAGCTGTCAGACAGTCGTTCGCGTCTGCACTGGCCTCTGCTGCTTCCCCTGTTACTTTTTTAGTTGTGCCCTGTCCCCAGAGGCAGAGTCTACAGAGACAGGCAGGTTTCCTTGAGCTGCTGTGAGCTCCACCCTGATCGAGCTTCCCAGCGGCTTTGTTTACCTACTTAAGTTTCAGCGATGGGGAGCGCCCCTCCCCCAGCCTCGCTGCTTCCTTGCGGTTAGATTGCCGCAGACTGCTGTGTTAGCAAGGAGGGAGGCTCCGTGGGCGTGGGACCCTCCCGGCCAGGTGTGGGGTATATTCTCCTGGTGTGCCGGTGTGCTTACAGCGCAGTATTGGGGTGGGAGTTACCCGATTTTCCAGGTGTTGTGTGTCTCAGTTCCCCTGGCTAGGAAAACGGACTCCCTTCCCCCTTGCACTTCCCAGGTGAGACGATGCCTTGCCCTGCTTCAGCACTCGCTGGTCAGGCTGCAGCAGCTGACCAGCACCGATTGTCCGGCACTCCCGAGTGAGATGACCCCAGTACCTCAGTTGAAAATGCAGAAATCACCGGTCTTCTGTGTCGCTCATGCTGGGAGATGGAGACTGGAGCTGTTCCTATTCGGCCATCTTGCTCC
>NW_022297658.1:0-7403 GCF_002776525.5 Piliocolobus tephrosceles
ACCATGGAATACTATGCAGCCATAAAAAAGGATGAGTTCGTGTCCTTCGTAGGGACATGGATGCAGCTGGAAACCATCTTTCTCAGCAAACTATCACAAGAACAGAAAACCAAACACCGCATGTTCTCACTCATAGGTGGGAATTGAACAATTAGATCACTTGGACACAGGAAGGGGAACATTACACATCAGGTCCTATTTTGGTGGGGGGGAAAGGTTGGCATTAGGAGATATACCTAATGTAAATGATGAGTTAATGGGTGCAACACACCAACATGGCACAGGTACACATATGTAGCAAACCTGCACATTGTGCACATGTACCCTAGAACTTAAAGTACAATAGTAATAATAATAATAATAAAAAGAAAAGTGGGTGTGTGTACAAGATGTAAATACACAGCCAGGGAACATAATGGAGGAGATTGAATCTTTAGCAATGTGAAGGTTTAGAGAGTAGGAAGAGGAAGCAAGAGTGACAGGGGAATAGGATATTTGCCATCATCAGTTCTAACTCACTAGATTTTGTACTTTGTGACTCAGTCTTTTAAAGAGAATGAGTCAACATAGTACTATTATTGCTATTTTTGGAAGTCTCCTACTAATGGTGATATTACCCAATCCTATTTGTGATTAAGGCATTTATCATTTGCATTATCACATAACACATCTAACAGTTGACAGAACTTTGATTTGCCAAATCAGAGGAGTGACTGGTATTCTTTTACCTTTTGAGTGCTTTTTGTTTCAGGCTGCTAAATTTGTACATATGAAAAACGTGTTACATTCACCTGTGATGAGCTGTCTTCTTCTTCCCACAGGCAGTAACCTCATTCCGGCTTAGATTCTTTTTTTTTTTTTAAATGTATAAAACACTAGGATTAATTCACTGTTCTTTTTTTTGTGCTTATAAATCCTTAACAGGAATGAAAGTGGCTTTCCCTTTATGTGTTCAAAGGACTCTGTGAATTATAGTTAAAAGCGAGTGTTACATAAGCAAGGACCTCTGTGCACAAACAAGTTCAAGATTTAGCGGCAGAGTGAGGCGTCTCCTCTTTTACAGAAAGAGGCATTGAACTATTCAGAATGTTCTGTGTCGGCACTGATAGGCTCAAGGCTACAGACCTCATGGAAGTGCGGAGTTTTCAACAAATGTCCTCCAACTTGACTAATTTGGATTTGGTTTTTCCTCACGGTCCTAGGTCAGCAATAATCTTTTTTCGCTTGCATCTCATCAGCTATGCTTACCACTGTGCAAACTCGCAGTTATAATTCAGTTAGGCCTCCTCTGCATCTCTACACCCTGTGAAGTATCCCCCTTACACCCTCTCTTTTCCACAGATCACAAAAAGTTTTTTCAGCCTGGGAATGCTCCCTCCACCCCTTAACCCTTTCCTACTGCTTTGTCTGGATACATTTAGTGACCTAGAACATGTTTACATTATGATTATCATCATCAAGAAATATATTCTAATGCATAATGGATTCTGGCCTAAAGATTTTTTAATTTAGAAGCTTCAGGTTTCAGAAGATATATTTGTACATTTTCTTACCAATACTAATTAACATAAAACACAGACTGGAATGAACTTGTAATAGCACTAGCCAGCATCAGTTGAGAGATTACCATATGCCAAGCATTTTCTATCTTTTAACTTGTTTAATTCTTAAAACAAGTATATGAGTCAGGTATTACTGTTATACCCATTTTACAGATAGGACAACTGAGTCTTAAACCATTATTAAATGTTATTAAACATGCAGGTCATACAGCTATAAATTGGATTTGAACTCAAGCTGTCTCTGCAGTCCACATGGAGTTCTTACACTCCTCTGCTTCTGTACTTGTTCAAGACGAACACTTCACTTATTTTTATAGCTGAGTCCTTTGAGTTTCTTAAGGGTGAGAGCATTATTGGTATTTTGGACGGGATAATTCATGGTTGTGCAGGACAGTCAGTCCCATATTTTGTAGACTGTTTCATATCCTTAGTTCCTGGCACTGAAAGTCAGTGGTTCACTCTCTGACCTTCATCCATCATTGAGAAATGAAAAATGCCCTCATACCTTTCCAAATGTCTCCCAGTTAAATGTATCTGGCTGAGAATCTACAGGGGGAAAAGCCTGTATCAATTAAAAATAAATAAATGCATATGCCCCTACTTCGTGTGTGTGTGTGTGTGTGTGTCTGTATACCAGAAGTTTTCCAAAAGTTTCATAAGTTTTTATAAATAAGTTTATAACTTTTAACAACTACTATAACTTTAAAAACACAGCAACATAAATGAAAGGCAGATAAAAGAATCAGGTATGAAAATTAGGTCTTTTTTACGTATGGCTACAATGCTCCTCTTTATTAGTTGTGAATAAACAATTTTGAGGCTAAAGATCATGTATAGTTTAATACTCATTATAAAGTAAGATAAACTCTACTGTTTACCCATCTGCCGAGCAAACTTTTTTTTAAATAGTGCAAAGGTAAACTTAAATTCAGCCTGTGCCAAATCTCAAAGTCACACATCTGAAAGTCATGATTTTTTTCCTATGTTTATTTTTGGCCATCAAACTTCAGACCACTACACAAATGCCTGTTGCCTTTTTACCAGCTCGAATCCTTCCTTAACAAAACCATAATACGCAAAAATATTTAGTAGAGTAAAAATGAATTTTGGGGTCTTGTCTTTTCTAAGTTATGCCAGGTACCCTTTACGAGACTTTACACTTGGAGCTAAATCTTCACGGTCATCACATAACTAAACCACTTACAAGGCTGAATTGTGAACTTTTCTTAACTCCATTTTTAAATGACTCATTCTCAAGGATGTTATAACAATGCTCTGAGCTATGTACTTGGAGGAATACATTTATTTAAGGAGGAAAAAGGGTCAATTATAAGACATATCTTGAAATAGATACACTTAGAAGTTTCATCCCCTTTTCTTCACTTAGCCTACCAGCTTTAAACAAAATATTTTATAATTTTATGATGTATCTTAGGAATTGTCAATAACGTAACAACATTAGGTTTTGTTCTTGCCCTCTATTGCCTAGATGTTTTGCAATATGCTCTCAGTGCTTGAATAACATAGCAGATGAGATGCCCTGATGTCCCTGAGGACTTAAAATTTAGGCCTCTTATTATTAGAAACATTTAATGATGATGTTGAGATTTAAAATAAGAATATCCCTTTGAGGCCGGGCGCGGTGGCTCCAGCCTGTAATCCCAGCACTTTGGGAGGCCGAGACGGGCGGATCACAAGGTCAGGAGATCGAGACCATCCTGGCTAACAGGGAGAAACCCCATCTCTACTAAAAAATACAAAAAACTAGCCGGGCGAGATGGCGGGCGCCTGTAGTCCCAGCTACTCGGGAGGCTGAGGCAGGAGAATGGCGTAAACCTGGGAGGCGGAGCTTGCAGTGAGCTGAGATCCGGCCACTGCACTCCAGCCTGGGCCACAGAGCCAGACTCCGTCTCAAAAAAAAAAAAAAGAATATCCCTTTGAAAGCTATGATATGACAGACAAACCTACATACTCTGTGATAGAACAGAGTGTTGAAATACATGTTATAAATCAGGCAAAATGAAAGCAACTCACAAAAAATGTTTTAGTAGTTTCTTAACATTTGCTTTATTGAAACTTCCCTAAAATAATTTTATACCTGAGAAAATAAGGCAGATCATACTTTAGAAAATACCTTATCCATGTGTATATGCATTTTTATTTCATTTTTAAACATCTAACATGCCACCCATTTTTACTTACCCTTTCTTTGAGTAAGGGTTAGAGTTAGCTAAGAGAAATAGGGCATTGCTTGCACTTTCCAGGCCCTTTTTTGTGAAAGAATATGGCAGTATTCTGTAACTGGAATTTCTGGTGGCTTCCTGCCAGGGGAGTTTGCTTAACTTGATCTGTGAAAAAGAGCAAACTATTGGATCTGAATAGGTTTCAGATTCCTTATGAAGGTGAAAATAGTCCTTAAAGTATAAAAGGATCTTGTTGGTGAGAAATAAAGAGCACTTTAACTTAAATTAAAATTTTTTATCTGCAAAAGGCTGAATGGATTAAAGGGAGACAGAAAGTAACAAGAGTGAAATGTTTAGGAGAAGCTCAAGATGAAAAAAAATCTATTACTGTAGAATGAGGGTTCTACCTAGAAAAATATAGATGAACCGGACTAGGAGTTTAGAATAAGGTGTGTAACCTAATCATTCACAAATTCAACAAATATTTGAGCAGATATTATAATAAGTAAGACATGATCTCAAGCTCTGCTATGCACTGGAACTGAGTATTGAACCAAGGGCTCAAGAGTTAGGAGTGGTTTTCTGAACTGGGTTTGGAACAGTGATAAGGAGTCTAGCTACATAAGGGGATGCTGAGGATGGCAAATGGAGTTCTGAGGGAGAGGGCAATGCAGAAAGGAGAGAACTATATTAGCAGTCATAAAGGATATAGTTATCCTGAGAAACTACAATTTAAGCTTAGTGAAATGAGTACACATTCTATTTATGCAGGAAGGGAAGGAACATAAAACAAGTTGGGTATTACAAAGATTCTACGATGGAGATCATGAAAAACTAGAAGGAAATATAAATATGGAAGGAGTAAAGAAAACAAGTCAGAAAAGTACCATCTGGATGGTTAAGAAGTTTAGGAAAAAACGGAAAGAATTAAACATGTGCATTTTATTTCAGTTATTTCTAAAATATATTTATACCTAAACAAATTATTAGGGGGAAGGGAGGAATAGGGAGAGATTTGTTAAAGGATAGAAAATTACAGCTAGACAGGAGGAATAAGTTCTAGTGTTCTATACCATGTATAGATACCTGTAGGATGACTATAGTGAACACTAACATATAGTTTCAAACAGCTAGGAGGATATGGAATGTTCCCAACACAAAGAAATGATAAATGTTTGGGATGATGGATATGCTAATTACTCTTTCTGATCACTATAGATTATAGGGATCCAAACATCACAATGATGAATACATACAATTACTATTTGTCAATAAAAAATAAAATTAAACGAATTCTCCTTCATCATTGAGGCTGACTTCAAGCAGTGAGAACGCTGCCAACGAAATGATAGTGCTGACATAAGTACTATTAGAAAGAACAAGACATACGCTAAATTGGGGTAAAACGGGGTTGTGGCATCGGTATGAAAGAAGTGAAATTAGGCTAAATGAAATAAGTTAAAGAAAGACAAAGGTTATCTAAAATAAGCTGAATTACAGGTGATGGGAAAAATCTAAGTCAAGAAAAAATAAGCAAGAAAAAGCTCAAAAGAAAAAAGCATGTACAACTTACTGGTGGAACTATGGTGCTTAAAAACTGCAATTTGAAGAGAGAGAGATATATATATACATATGCATATTAATTAATTGGATAATAGAGTCAGGTATTTTAGTAATTATGTAGAAAAAATAAATCTTGCAATAAAGGGGAAAACTTTGGGTTTGAACTTTATACATTGACTGAATTCATCACTTACAGAATGAATTCAATGAACTTTTAGAATGGCTAGATTCCCTTCCTTTTTACACATACACATACATCCACTCCTTTCCTAGTTAGTTCACATTAAAGAAAATAATTAGGCAAAGGTTTTATATGATCTCTTTTGCCCACTTATTTAAAAACAATGACTTACATGATTAAAGTTTAGTATAACAAAACATCGGATTGTTTTTTAGCTTTTTGTTTTATCATTGTATTGACTGCACACAATGTATCTTGTGAGAGATGTTAGTCTAGTTGTTTTCATATCTATGAAATTCTGCTAACATTTTGTATTTATGTGTGAAAAATGATTTTAAAAATACATAAAATGACAAATAAATATTTGTCGTTTTCCTCTTGTTGCTTCACAAAATCAAGTACCCAATATAAAACTTCTGGTATTGCCACTATAGCGGTAATGCCTACAGCAAACTAGAAATTCTTGTGACTGAAATAAAAAACCCACCAGGCATGATGGCATGTGATTGCTTGAGCCCAGGAGTTAAAGTCCAACCTGAGCAACATAGTGAGACCCCGTCTCTAAAAGCAAACAACTGCAATGATCCCCACATACACATCTTTTGAAGGTCAAGATCTTTACTTAACAATATATGAATAGTACAAATAAATATTTACGGTAAAATGTTAATGGTTCAACAGATGTTATTTTTTAAACACGTCACCCATTTGAACAGGCTTTATGATATGATACATAATTTAATGATAAATATAGTCATGCATTGCTTAATGGGATACATTCTGATAAATGCACCATTACATGGTTTCATCATTGTGTGAACATCATAGAGTGTATTTACACAAACCTAGATGGTATAACCTACTCCACACGTAAGTTATATGGTATGGCCTATTGCTCCTAGGCTACAAACCTGTACAGCATGTTACTGTACTGAATACTGTAGGCAATCGTGACACAATGTTATGTGTGTGTGTGCGTGTGTATTAACACTAAAAAGGTACAGTAAAAATAATGATATAAGAGAACAAAATGGTATACCTGGATAGGGCACTTACCATGAATGGAGCTTATAGGGCTGGAACTTGCTCATAGTGAGCAAGTGAGTGGTGAGTGAATGAGAAGGCTTAGGACATTATACTACTGTAGACTTTTTATATAACTACTGTACACTAAATTTATATAAAAGTGTTTTTCTCTTTTCAATAATTAGCTTACTGTAATTGTTTTGCTTTATGAACTATTTTCTTTTTTTTTTTTTGGAGACGGAGTCTCGCTCTGTCGCCCGGACTGGAGTGCAGTGGCCGGATCTCAGCTCACTGCAAGCTCCGCCTCCCGGGTTTACGCCATTCTCCTGCCTCAGCCTCCTGAGTAGCTGGGACTACAGGCGCCCGCCACCTTGCCCGGCTAGTTTTTTTTTTGTATTTTTTAGTAGAGACGGGGTTTCACCATGTTAGCTAGGATGGTCTCGATCACCTAACCTCGTGATTCGCCCGTCTCGGCCTCCCAAAGTGCTGGGATTACAGGCTTGAGCCACCGGGCCCGGCCATGAACTATTTTCTTAACCTTTTTTTTATTATTAAAGTTCTAGGGTACATGTGCACAACGTGCAGGTTACATATGTATACATGTGCCATGTTGGTGTGCTGCACCCATTAACTCATCATTTACATTAGGTATATCTCCTAATGCTAACCCTCCCCCCCTCCCCTCCCCACAATAGGACCTGGTATGTGATGCTCCCCTTCCTGTGTCCAATTGATGTCATTGTTCAATTCCCACCTATGAGTGATAACGTGGTATTTGGTTTTCTGTTCTTGCCATAGTTTGCTGAGAAAGATGGTTTCCAGCTGCATCCATGTCCCTACAAAGGACACGAACTCATCCTTTTTTATGGCTGCATAGTATTCCATGGT
>NW_022297659.1:0-2567 GCF_002776525.5 Piliocolobus tephrosceles
TATTGGCTGGGCGCACTGGCTCATGCCTATAATCCCTATAATCCCAGCACTTTGGGAGGCCAAGGTGGGTGGATCACCTGCAGTCAGGAGTTCGAAGACCAGCAGCCTGGCCAACATGGTGAAAGCCCATCTCTACTGAAAAAAATGCAAAAATGAGCTGGGCATGGTGGCCAGTGCCTATAATCCCAGCTACTTGGGAGGCTGAGACAGGAGAATTGCTTGAAACCGGGAGGCAGTGGAGGTTGCGGTGAGCCGACATTGTGCCACTGAACTCTGGTCTGGGCGACGCAGTGAGACTCTGTCTCAAAAAAAAAAAAAAAAAAGATAAATAAATAAAAAATTAAAAAAATCTTTAAAAAATTAAGAAAATTTTAGGCCGAGCGTGGTGGCTCATGCCTGTAATCCCAGCAGTTTGGGAGGCCAAGACAGGCGGATCATGAGGTCAGGAGATCGAGACCATCCTGGCTAACACGGTAAAACCCCGTCTCTACTAAAAATACAAAAATATTAGCCAGGCATGGTGGCGCGCACCTGTAGTCCCAGCTACTTGGGAGGCTGAGGCAGGAGAATGGCATGAACCCTGGAGGTGGAACTTGCAGTGAGCCGAGATCGCACCACTGCACTCCAGCTTGGGCGACAAAGCTAGACTCTGTCCCCAAAAAAAAAAAAAAAAAAAAAAAAAAAAAAAAGAAAGGAAATAAAAAGGTAGTGATGAGGTGTTGCTGGTCTCAAATTCCTGGACTCCAGCAATCCTTCTGTTTCAGCCTCCCAAAGTGCTGGGAGTACGGCCATGGCGCCCAGTGCTCACTAAAATTATTTTTTTGTGGATGTATCATTGATTATTATTAGTAATCAATTTTTCTCTTTATTTTTTGAGAAGGAATCTCGCTCTGTCGCCCAGGCTGGAGTGCAGTGGCATGATCTCAGCTTACTGCAACCTCCACCTCTCAGGTTTAAGTGATTCTCCTGCCTCAGCCTCCCAAGTAACTGGGATTACAGGCACCTGCTACCATGCCTGGCTAATTTTTGTAGTTTTAGTGGAGATGGAGTTTTGCCATTTGGCCACACTGTTCTTGAACTCTTGATCTCAAGTGTTCCACCCACCTTGGCCTCCCAAAGTGCTGGGATTACAGGCGTGAGCCACTGCGCCTGGCCTGACTATTCAGATATTTCTATATTTTTCTTGTGTCAGTTGTGTATTTTGAGGAATTTGTCCATTTCCTCGAAATTGTCATGTTCCCTGGTGCAAAGCTGTTCATCGTGTTCTCTTCGCATCATTTTGATATCTGTTGGGTCTGCAGTGATGTTCCCTGTTCATCGTGTTCTCTTCGCATCGTTTTGATATCTGTTGGGTCTGCAGTGATGTTCCCTTTCACTCCTGATACTGATGGTTTGTGTTTTCTCTTTTTATCCTGACGGGTCTTGCTAGGGGTAATGAATTTTATTAAATTGTACAAGAAAGACTTTTAGTTTGTTGTTTTTCTCTGTTGAACATTTCATTTCTATTGCATTGACTTCCACTCTTAGCTTTATTATGTCTTTTCTTCTACTCTCTTTGGGTTTAATTTCCTGTGTTCTTTTCCTAATGCTTGAAAAGGAAGCTTAGATGGTTGATTTTCAAACCCTCTTTTCTGATATCTGCATTTAGAATGAGAAGCTTCCCAGGAGGTGCTGCTCTGACAGCCCACAGGCCTCAAACCTAACAGGTCCCAAAGGGAACCCCTGGTGGTGTCCATGAGGCTCAGTCACAAAAATACCCAGGCTGAGGGGAAACAAGCAAAATCCAGACCGGCAGCGGGGGCCTGAGGCGCTGACCTGGGGTCCCGGTCTGCTTGGGGTTCTCCTAGTTTCAGCACTCAAAGTCCTGTGGCCTGAGAAACCCCTCAGTGCCAGGCACACCAGCATGGTGGTCACCCTACATCTGTGCAAGGGTAGAAGCGTTTACGCTTGCACACATGTGTGTGTGTGTGTTCGGTTATAGGTACACAG
Source organism: Piliocolobus tephrosceles (assembly GCF_002776525.5). Lineage (NCBI taxonomy): Eukaryota > Metazoa > Chordata > Mammalia > Primates > Cercopithecidae > Piliocolobus > Piliocolobus tephrosceles. The sequence goes on from NW_022297659.1 coordinate 1,990, forward strand.
GTATGTAATGAAAGTACAAGCCCTGGCATTCCCAACAGGGATGGGCTCTGGGGAGGGAGGGAGAACGAAGCCGCCTCCGACTTGAGGGACAATGTTTGTTTCCGTAACAACAAAGAGAAATCGGAGGCAAGTAGGATAAAAGTCTAAGGTCTGTATTTTGGGTGGAGGGTACACGATGCTGACTTTCTGAGTTTGTGGATTATCTGAAAATGGAAGGGAGGAAGAGGGCAGAGGACGCAGGGCTAAGAAAGCTGGGGCCTTCTATTTTTTTAGCACTTCACACACACACATGAACTGCAGGGGGTGCTCTGGAGCCATGGAGTTAGAAAAGCCTCTCTTAGGCCGGGTGCGGTGGCTCACGCCTGTAATCCCAGCACTTTGGGAGGCTGAGGCGGGTGGATCACGAGGTCGAGAGATCGAGACCATCCTGGCTAGCACAGTGAAACCACGTCTCTACTAAAAATACAAAAATTAGCTGGGCGTGGTGGTGCACACCTATAGTCCCAGCTGCTCGGGAGGCTGAGACAGGAGAATCACTTGAACCCGGGAGGCAAAGGTTGCAGTGAGCTGAGATTGTG
>NW_022297661.1:0-5826 GCF_002776525.5 Piliocolobus tephrosceles
AAACTGGCACAAGACAGGGATGCCCTCTCTCACCACTCCTATTCAACATAGTGTTGGAAGTTCTGGCTAGGGCAATCAGGCAAGAGAAAGAAATCAAGGGTATCCAGTTAGGAAAAGAAGAAGTCAAATTGTCCCTGTTTGCAGATGACATGATTGTATATTTAGAAAACCCCACTGTCTCAGCCCAAAATCTCCTTAAGCTGATAAGCAACTTCAGCAAAGTCTCAGGATACAAAATTAATGTGCAAAAATCACAAGCATTCTTATACACCAGTAACAGACAGAGAGCCGAGTCATGAATGAACTTCCATTCACAATTGTTTCAAAGAGAATAAAATACCTAGGAATCCAACTTACAAGGGATGTAAAGGACCTCTTCAAGGAGAACTACAAACCACTGCTCAGTGAAATAAAAGAGGACACAAACAAATGGAAGAACATACCATGCTCATGGATAGGAAGAATCAATATCGTGAAAATGGCCATACTGCCCAAGGTAATTTATAGATTCAACGCCATCCCCATCAAGCTACCAATGAGTTTCTTCACAGAATTGGAAAAAACTGCTTTAAAGTGCATATGGAACCAAAAAAGAGCCTGCATTGCCAAGACAATCCTAAGTCAAAAGAACAAAGCTGGAGGCATCACACTACCTGACTTCAAACTATACTACAAGGCTACAGTAACCAAAACAGCATGGTACTGGTACCAAAACAGAGATAGAGACCCATGGAACAGAACAGAGTCCTCAGAAATAATACCACACATCTACAGCCATCTGATCTTTGACAAACCTGAGAGAAACAAGAAATGGGAAAAGGATTCCCTATTTAATAAATGGTGCTGGGAAAATTGGCTAGCATAAGTAGAAAGCTGAAACTGGATCCTTTCCTTACTCGTTATACGAAAATTAATTCAAGATGGATTAGAGACTTAAATGTTAGACCTAATACCATAAAAACCCTAGAAGAAAACCTAGGTAGTACCATTCAGGACATAGGCATGGGCAAGGACTTCATGTCTAAAACACCAAAAGCGAAGGCAGCAAAAGCCAAAACTGACAAATGGGATCTAATTAAACTAAAGAGCTTCTGCACAGCAAAAGAAACTACCATCAGAGTGAACAGGCAACCTACAGAATGGGAGAAAATTTTTGCAATCTACTCACCTGACAAAGGGCTGATATCCAGAACCTACAAAGAACTCAAACAAATTTACAAGAAAAAAACAAATAACCCCATCCAAAAGTGGGCAAAGGATATGAACAGACATTTCTCAAAAGAAGACATTCATACAGCCAACAGACACATGAAAAAATGCTCACCTTACTGGCCATCAGAGAAATGCAAATCAAAACCACAATGAGATACCATCTCACACCAGTTAGAATGGCAATCATTAAAAAGTCAGGAAACAACAGGTGTTGGAGAGGATGTGGAGAAATAGGAACACTTTTACACGGCTGGTGGGATTGTAAACTAGTTCAACCATTATGGAAAACAGTATGGCAATTCCTCAAGGATCTAGAACTAGATGTACCATATGACCCAGCCATCCCACTACTGGGTATATACCCAAAGGATTATAAATCATGCTGCTATAAAGACACATGCACATGTATGTTTATTGCGGCACTATTCACAATAGCAAAGACTTGGAACCAACCCAAATGTCCATCAGTGACAGACTGGATTAAGAAAATGTGGCACATATACACCATGGAATACTATGCAGCCATAAAAAAGGATGAGTTTGTGTCCTTTGTAGGGGAATGGATGCAGCTGGAAACCATCATTCTTAGCAAACTATCACAAGAACAGAAAACCAAACACTGCATGTTCTCACTCATAGGTGGGAACTGAACAATGAGATCACCTGGACTCGGGAAGGGGAACATCACACACTGGGGCCTATCACGGGGAGGGGGGAGGGGGGAGGGATTGCATTGGGAGTAATACCTGATAAAAATGACGAATTGATGGGTGCTGACGAGTTGATGGGTGCAGCACACCAACATGGCACAAGTATACATATGTAACAAACCTGCACGTTATGCACATGTACCCTAGAACTTAAAGTATAATAAATAAAAAAAAGATACAACATACATATAGTTAGAGTACCAGAGGGAGAAGAGAGGGAAAGAAATGAGGCAGAAAATATAACTGAAGATATAATAGCAAATTTCTTTAAAACTGGTAAAAATAACCTAGAGTCCCAAGGATGTCAGCAAATCCTAAGCAAGATAAATACAAAAAACCAAACGACAAAAACAACAAAACTGCAACAAGGCATATCATAGTGAAACTGCTGGAAAACAAAGACAAGGTGAAAAATCCTAAAGGCAGCCAGAGGGGAAAAACAGTATAAATAACTGAGTATAAATCATAGTATAAACTACAAAGATAGTATAAACAATAGTATAAACTACAAAGTTTAATCAGACTACAGAGGCCAGAAGATAATGGTACTTTTTAAAGTACTCAGAGGGGGGAATCTGTCAATCCAAGGTTAAACAATGCTATCGACCAACTTGAGCTGATTGAGATTTATAGAATACTCTACCTAAAAAATTTAGCAAAGCAATACAGTATAAGGTCAATATGCAAAAATCAATTATACTTCTATATCCTAGTAGCAACCATATGGAAAATAAAATTTTAAAACCATTTATAATAGTATCAGATAATATAAAATGCTTATGAGTAAACTTAAGGCATAAAAACTACAAAAGCAGATTTTAGAGAAATTGAAGGTCTAAATAAATGGGGAGCTAAACAGAAAGCTATATCATGCCCACAAATTGTCCGAATCAATATGGTTAAAGAGGTAATTGTCCCTAAATTCATCTATAGATTTTACTTAATGTAAACTGAAATCTCAAGAGGATTAAAAAAAAAAATAGAGAAACTGACATGATTTAAAATTTTCTATGGAGGAAAAATTTTTCAATAAAAGCCAGAAAACCTGCAAGACGAATTCTAAAAGAGCTGTTAACACTTGATTTAAAATTTATATAGAATTGCAAGAGGTCTAGAATAGCCAAAACAATCTCAAAAAAGAAGAAAACCTTGGAGGACTTACGCCATTACCTGGCTGCAAGACTTAGTATAATAGTACAACAATAAAGTTAGCGTGGTATTTATTAATATAGAGATGTACAACAGGCCAATGGAACAGAAAAAAAGGTCAAGACATAGACTCATGCTTATTAGTCAATTGATTTTCAACAAAGATTTTAAGGCAATTCAATAGAGAAAGAAAAGTCTTTTCAATAAATGATGCCAAAAACCTGAATAGACAAAAACAAAACAAAAAAAAAGAATCTTGACCCATACACCTTACACCAAAATAAAAAATTAATTCAAGATGACCCATGGTCCTAAATGTAAGATCTATAATTCCAATGCTCTCTAAAATAAATACAAAATAATATTTTTCACGACTTGGGCAAAGATTTCTTAGGACACAAAAGCACTAAACATATAAGAAAAAAAGATAAATTGTACTTAGATATTCTCATCAAAATATATCACTGAGAAAATGAAAATATAAACCTCAGACTAGGAGAATTTAATAAATATGTTTGACAATGGACCTGTAACTAGAATATATATAAATATTCTTAATAAGACAGTAATAAAAGGCAACCTAATTTAACATTTTGCAAAACTAAAGTCATAACAAAAACCCTCAATATCAGGAGTCAGCAGAGAAACGCAAAATAAAACCATAATGAAATTCCACTTTACCCCTACTATAGTAGGCAAAGACTAATGACACCAAACAATACAAGCATGTGGAACAACTGAAACTCTCATACATTACTGTTAGGAGTTTAAAACTGTATAGCCATTTCGGGAAAAAAAGATTTTTATTAAGTTAAAGATAAATCTACCCAATGACCAAGCGATTTTACTCCTATGTATGTAAGCAATAGAAATAAAAACCTATGTTCACAAAAAAGATCTGTGGAAGAATGTTCATAGCATCTTTATTCAGAATAGTCAAGAGGAACAGATAAATGAATTCTGGTATACGACACCATAAAATACTACTCGACAATAAAGAGAAATGAACTATAAATATATACAACAACATGGACTAATCTAAAATAAATTATGTTAAATGAAGCAAATGAAGATTCTATTTCTAATCAAGAGAGTAGTTCCTTATGGGGTGTAGGAACTGATCGAAAAGCAGCACAAAGTCATTTTGTGAAGTAATGAAATAATTTTCTTGAAGTATTGAGTAGTTTTCAAAATATGTTACAATGATAATTTAATAAGTTCATACAGCCATGCTCCACATAATGACGTTTAAGACAATGATGGATCGCATATAGGATGGTCTTCCCTAAAATTACAATACCATATCGTTTAGAGAGGCTTGGATACACAAATACCACTGTGTTGCAACTGCCTACAGTATTCAGTACAGTCACATGCTGTACAGGTTTGTAGCATAGGAGGAATAGGCTGTATACTATCTAGTGTAGCAGACTATACTATCTAGCTTTGGGTAGTATACTCTATGATGTTCACACAATGATGAAATCACCTAACAATGCATTTTCCAGAAAGTATCCTAATCATTAAGTAACACAAGACTGTATAAGTGTTTATACAACCTAGATCTCCTGAATATAAAGTTTCTGGGCTTTAGTCTCTCTGAGGACTCTCAATTTTTTAAAAAAATCAAATATATCCTGATATCAGGCATGAGAATCTATGGTAACATAGATATACACTAATTAAATTGAGATTAGAAATCCTTTTCTCTCCCCCTTACCATGTGATCTTTTCCATTGCATGTAATAATTATTCCAAGAAAACTGTATTAGTAGCAGTTATAAGCACTATACTTTCTCTCAAGGGTTAAGTTATATCTTTAAAATTTTTTATCATGAAGATAACTGCTGAATATATTTATCTTAATTTACAGGATTTCTTTTAATGGGGGAAAAATAAATTTAAGATTTTTCCTGCTGCCCTGATGTCCTGTGCACCAAAGAATATTATCAAGAGAGTTAAAAAGCAACTCACAGAATACAGAAAAAACATTTGTAAATTATGTATCAGATAAGGGCCTAATTACCAGAATATATAAATAACTAAAACTCAGTAACAAAAAGACAAATGACCCAATTAAAATATGGCGAAAGGACCTGAATATACATTTCTATAAAGGAGATACATGAATGGTCAATAAGCATATGAAAAGGTACCCAAGGTCACTAGTCATTAGGGTACTGCAAATCAAAGCTACAATGAAAATATCATCTCACCCTTACTAGGTTGGCCATGACAAAAACCCTAAAACAAAAAGCAGAATATAACAAGTGTTTCTGAGTAGATGAAGAAATTAGAATCCTTGTACATTGCTAGTGGGAATGTAAGGTGGTGCAGCTGCTGTGGAAAACAGTGTGGATGTTCCTCAAGAAGTTAAACATAGAATTATCATATGACTCAGCAATTCCACTCCTAGGTATATACCCCAAATAACTAAAAACAGGTATTCAAACAAATATTTGTATACAAATTTTCATACCAGCAACTATTCACAGTAGTCAATAGTTAGAAAGAACTCAAATGTTTATCAATGCACAGATAAAATAATGCAGTATACCCATACAGTAGAATTCTGCTACAAAAATAAATCATTATATAATACCACACATCTACAGCCATCTGATCTTTGACAAACCTGACAAAAACAAGAAATGGGGAAAGGATTCCCTATTTAATAAATGGTGCTGGGAAAATTGGCTAGCCATAAATAGAAAGCTGAAACTGGATCCTTTCCTTACTCCTTATACGAAAATTA
>NW_022297662.1:0-890 GCF_002776525.5 Piliocolobus tephrosceles
TGTTCAAAAATATGGCAATGTTATGTTCAAAAATATGGAAATGTTATAATCAAAAATGTATCTAGGGTTCATTTAAAATATGGATAGAAATCATTTATAATATGGGTAAGAAATTTAAAATATGTTTAAGAGTCATTTAAAATATTGCTAGAATTAATATAAAATTTAACCATAGTTAATTCAAAATATAACCATGGTTAATTTAAATTATAACTAAAGCTAATTTTAAATATTTCTAGGGTTCATTAAAAGTATTACTTAGGATTATTAAAAATATGGTTAGGGTTTATCTTTAATGTAGTTAAAGTGCATCTACTACTCATCGACAGTTCATTCACAGTTTATCCATGATACATTTACAGTTCAAAACTAGTTTTAATTTAATAATAACTATTGTCATTATATAATTCTTTATTAGTCAAATTTTGTACTTAAAAGACTTTTTGTTTTTTAACTTTTTAATAAGTCTAATAATCAAGAAAGTAACAAATTATTTGACTTATTGAGTTACTTGCTTTATTATTTATTATCAAAAAAAAATTAAACACATAAAATCAATTATGATAAATTTCATAATTTTGACAATACTTGAATTTCATCACACAACTCAATCAAAACTATACTTAGTAAAATTTAAAAAAATAATACTATATAAATGTTTTTTTTGATAAATAATTATTATATAAAATTTGTTGTTTTAATTTTTTTTTAAACTCTTCAAATTTTAAAAATAAAAAATGATTGTTTATTATTGATTTTTAATTACAGTTTCCATTGTAAAATTTTTTTTCAACAAAAAAAAAAAATGATAAAAATGAAACATTTAATAAACAAACATTTTGTTATATATTTTTGTTTACTTTTCTTGAATAAATGTTACTAAATATTTT
>NW_022297662.1:990-1692 GCF_002776525.5 Piliocolobus tephrosceles
TTTTTTTATTTTTTTATTTTTTTATATACAAATAGATTTATAACAACAATGTATGCAACATATTTGTATGTTCTAAATTTTGTAAAAAATAATGAATAAATAATACAATAAAAAAATTATATTTACTAAAAATAAATAATAACATAAAAAAATAATGAATCAAATTAAAAAAAACACACTTGTGTTAGAGCAGCCATATTAGTATGACTGCTCTCACGCATATTAATTTTTATAAGCTATTAAAAATTGATGTTAAAACTGTTGAAATGTTTTTTTTTTTTTTTTTTTTTTGTTATAATTTTTTTGCCGAAACTTTTTTTTACAATTCCGACTTTTTTTTTGCATTTTTTTTTTACACCTAAAATTTTTTTTAAAAAAAAAGTAAAGTTCATATATATATAGATATATGCTCAATTTTTTTTTTTTTTATTTTATATATGACCATACCAAAAAAAAAAAAGAGAAATAAATAAAAAACATATATATATATATAAATTTATGTATTTTAGTGTAAACACATGTTAATTTCATTTTTTTGAAGCAAAATTTTTTACATTATTACGATCAATAAAAAATTGTAATAGTAATACAGAAAAAAGTATAAATGTCAAATCCAAGTTTAATAATTTTACTTAAAAATTAATTTATACGACAAAATATATTTTTTTGCTATGTTTAACTTAAAATGTTGCTAGGGTTCAT
>NW_022297664.1:0-29928 GCF_002776525.5 Piliocolobus tephrosceles
ATCACCCTTCATGTGTCCTTAGATCTCCAAACTGAAGATCTGTGCATCCCCACTGCCATAGCTTTAGCACCACGTGCTGACAATATTTCCTGAATTAGTAATATTCTAAAAGCTGGATTCTCTGCTCTTAGACATACCTTCCCCAATCTCCTAGGAAGGATATTCTTAGGATATTTCATAAAACAACCAAAGTGATCTTCCTAAAGTACACGTCTGATTGTATCCATGCTATAGCCCCCAAATTTTGTGGTGATCTTCCGTTGACTTTCAAGCGGAAAGTGTTCAAGTGGCTTACTGTGGCTAGAAAGAGCATGTTCCACCTAAAACATATTTACTTCTTCAGTTTCGTTTTTATCTGCTTTGTGTATAAAACTATTAGCAAGTCAGAATGAATTCCTTGGAGTTTCCCCAAATACGTTTTCTCTCACCTTTAAATATTTGTCTGTGCTGATGCATCTGCCTGCAAATCTTTCTCTACCTCTCTTTGCTCCACTATCTACTATTCTTTATTCATACCTCAGTTAGATATCACTCTTCCGGAAAGTTTACTTGGCCACCATGACTGTGTTATTTCCCTCAATAGTGGGGCAGAGCACATTTGCATTGGTTCACAAAGTAAAATATTCAAGAACCTTGTGAACAGGTGTCAAATTACTGGTGGTTTGAAATCAGCCATGGTGGATATGTTTACAGTGTGGAAATTAACAAGCACTACACAAATCAGATTTTTAAAAAATTCCCCCAAAGACCCAATTGACCAGTACAGTAGTGTATCTAATTAGAATGCAGCTGTTTCACTGCTTATCTTCATTGTAGCATTCCACATGTTGTCTTGTAATTGTCTGTTTAATAGCTTGTCTTCCCATAAGTTGTAAGATAGTTAAGGATAGGGATAGTTCATTTTCTTTTCTTTTGTTGTTACTAGGTGTAATGCCTATGTGACATACCTGAATTTCTACCCTGTCCTAACTCTGCTTATCTTTAAGAAACAGGGCTTCTGTGATGAAAAGTTTCCTTTGTAACCAGGCCAACTGAGACTAGTTAGAACCAAGATAGCCAACAGTTGACTTCAAACGGACCTCAGGCGTCATTATAATCTAATTTCCATGTTAAATTACACTCCTACCCGCACCAGGACAGTTAACAATTGGCATAATAATGACTGGAAGGACCCAGACAGAAAGGAAGGCAGCACTCTGGTTCTGGGACGTTCACTGCCCATTTCCAGAAAAGCCATGATTATGCCTCCCCTTGCTTTCAATGTTCAACCTTTTCTTTAGAGGCACTCTATATTTCAATCCTCTCATTTTTCATTTGTTGAGAAATTGATTTGTAAGCCATTCTCCCATTTTCAATTCCATGGCAATCAAATAAAGCTTGCACCGTTTGACACTCACTTTCAGTTTCATGTGCTGGCTTCATGACACTGAACAGGGAAAGACCCCATCTTTGGGAGAACCAGCTTTGTTGGTAACATTATCACTATCATCGTGCACATAGTAGATTCCAAACTGTAATGGGTGTTAAATGAGCTCTGTAGATACAATAACAGAAAAAGGGATCACCTTCTAATATGTTACTTTGGAGCTTATGGTTTTGTTCTAGTGTTAAAAGAGCTTTACCTTACAAAGTTGGGATCAGAAAGACAGCTTCAGTGAGAGTCCTGTGGCATGTCAATACTCCTTGGCTGTCACTTTGGATCACCAAAAGAATGTAGCACAAGCTGTGCTCTTTAAACTTTGTACAGTATAATCATTATTACCAAAACAAGTATTACACTTTTCTAATTCAATTCATCTTCCTAATTTTAGGTAATTATTAGGGGCATTAAAACCTAGTAATACCCACCACAACAGTATGGGAGCTCAGAAATCAATTTCATAAAATGTGAGTTCACATTATTAAAGGCTACTGAGATGACTGGGGTGAATCCTCTGTAGAGGACAGGGGCTCATCACATATTTCCATATTCATTTTATCTCAAAGCATGTTAGTATGAGGTCACACTATATAGGAAAGTGAACAGAACTTTGCTAAAGTAGATTATTCTTTACTCCAATCCCAGTGACAGTATATTTATTTTATATCTAAGCAGTTGCTATTTAGCAAATGTACAAAAATTTTAATTGGATTCATTTTGCACAGAAGAGCGAACTCTGTGATTCATGTTGTAGTAGTAAGTAGTAAGTGGTAAATATGAGTGAGAGTAAGCTGCCAAGTATTTTGTTACTACACTCTTCGTATCAGTAAAGTGGAACAAAGTATGATGTTTTTAAAAAACCATTCTTTATATACATTTAATTTAGAATGCCATCCTTGTGGACCTCATTCTGAGCCTCAAGGAAATCTGCTTTTTTGGCTATTTTAAATATATTTAGTGTTAAATATATTACATATATTTAATAGTGTTAATTTGATATATATTTATTGGTATAAATGATCAGCATTTAAGTCAAATGACTGATGGAAAAAAAGAGTGTATTGAGTTAATTAAAAGAAGAAGTATTATAGATCCAGTTTTAGACATGGCTATGCCTAAGCCCTTAAATATTAGATCAGGTCTTCCAGCATATAGACTGAAAGGAAAAAGACATCTTTCCTTTTTCGCTATGGAAAAAAAAAGCTCAAATTCTGATTGTGATGATTTGGGTCATTTTACCATGTAAAAAGCAATTGCTTTGTCTAAGAAATGTAACACTTTTTCATCTATGCTTGTGTCTTGAGTATATATGTCAAAATCCAAGGCATATTTTTTCTGTAGCTAAAATGTTTTAAATATTGCAACAAAACAAATTAAACCATCCTAGTTTCAACTTTTATTTTTATTTCTATTTATTTTTAATTAAAAAAATTTTTTTTCATTATTATTTCAATAGATTTTGGGGAACAGGTGGTGTTTGGTTACATGAAGAAGTTTCTTAGTGGTGATTTCTGAGATTTTGGTGCACCCATCACTTGAGCAGTGTACACTGTCCCCAATGTGTAGTCTCTTTTCCCTCACTGTTCCCCACCCTTTCCCCTGAGTCCCCAAAGTTCAATGGATCACTGTTATGCCTTTGCATCATTATAGGTCAACTCCCATATATGAGTGAGAACATGTGATGCTTGGTATCCATTCCTGAATTACTTTACCTAAAATAATAGTCTCCAGTTCCGTCCAGGTTGCTGTGAATACCATTATTTCATTCTTTTTATGGCTGAATAGTATTCCATGGTACTACATTCACTTTATCCACTCCTTGATTGATGGGCATTTGGGTTGGTTCCACATTTTTGCAATTGCGAGTTGTGCTACTACAAATATATGTGAGCAAGTATCATTTTTGTAAAATGAGTTCTTTTCCTGTGTGTAGATACCCAGTATTGAAATTGCTGGATCGAATGTTAGTTATACTTTTAGTACTTTATGGAATCTCCACACTGTTTTCCATAGTGGTTGTACTAGTTTACATTCCCACCTGCAGTGTAGAAATGCTCCCTTTTCACTGCATCCACTCCAGCATCTATTTTTTTTTATGTTTTAATTATGGCCATTCTTGCAGGAGTAGGGTGGCATTTCACTGTGTTTTGGTTTGCATTTCCCTGATCATTAGTGATGTTGAGCATTTTTTCGTGTTTGTTGGCCATTTGTATATCTTCTTTTGCGAATTGTCTATTCATGTCCTTAGCCCATTTTTTGATGAGGTTGTTCATTTATTCCTTGCTAATTTGTTTGAGTTTGTTGTAGGTTTTTGATATTAGTCCTTTGTCAAATGTATAGATTGTGAAGATTTTCTTCCACCCTGTGGGTTCTCTGTTTACTCTGTTGACTATTCCATTTGCTGTGCAAAAGCTCTTCAGTTTAATTAAGTCCCAGCTATTTATCTTTATTTTTATTGCATTTGCTTTTGGGTTTTTGGTCATGAAATCCTTGCCTAAGCCAATGTCTAGAAGGGTTTTTCCACTCTTATCTTCTAGAGTTTTATAGTTTCAGGTCTTTGATTTAAGTCCTTGATTCATTTTGAGATGATTTTTGTATAAGATGAGAGATGAGGATCTGATTTCATTCTCCTACATGTGTCTTGCCAATTATTCTGGCACCATTTATTGAAAAAGGTGTCCTTTCCCCACTTTATGTCTTTGCTTTGTTGAAGACCAGTTGGCTCTAAGTATTTGGGTTTATTTCTGGGTTCTCTATTCTGTTCCACTGGTCTATGTACCTATTTTTATACTAGTACCATGCTGTTTTGGTGACTATGGCATTACAGTATAGTTTAAATTCAGGTAATGTGATGCCTCCAGATTTGTTATTTTTGCTTAGTCTTGCTTTGGCTATGTGAACTCTTTTGTGGTTCCATATGAATTTTAGGATATTTTTTCTGGTTCTGTGAAGAATGGTAGTGGCATTTTTTTTTTTTTTTTTGAGACGGAGTCTCGCTCTGTCACCCAGGCTGGAGTGCAGTGGCCGGATCTCAGCTCACTGCAAGCTCCGCCCCCTGGGTTTACGCCATTCTCCTGCCTCAGCCTCCCAAGTAGCTGGGACTACAGGCGCCCGCCACCTCGCCTGGCTAGTTTTTTGTATTTTTTTAGTAGAGACGGGGTTTCATCGTATTAGCCAGGATGGTCTCGATCTCCTGACCTCGTGATCCGCCCGTCTCGGCCTCCCAAAGTGCTGGGATTACAGGCTTGAGCCACCGCGCCCGGCCGGTAGTGGCGTTTTAATGGTAATTGCATGTGGTCATTTTCACAATATTGATTCTACTGATCCATGAGTATGGAATGTGTTTCCATTTGTTTGTGTTGTCTATGATTTCTTTTGTTGTTGTTGTTGTTTTGTGTTTTTTTTTTTTTAGACGGAGTCTCACTCTGTCACCCAGGCTGGAGTGCAGTGGTGCAATCTCGGCTCACTGTAAGCCCTGCCTTCTGGGTTCATGCCATACTCCTGCCTTAGCCTCCTGAGTAGCTGGGACCTACAGGTGCCTGCCACCAGGCCTGGCTAATTTTTTGTATTTTTAGTAGAGATGGGATTTCACCGTGTTAGCCAGGATGGTCTTGATTTCGTGACCTCGTGATCCAACTGCCTCGGCCTCCCAAAGTGCTGGGATCACAGGCATGAGCCACCACGCCCAGCCTCGTCTATGATTTCCTTCAGCAGTGTTTTCTAATTCTCTGTGTATAGGTCTTTCATATCCTTTGTTAGGTATATTTCAATTTTTTTTTTTTTTTTGTAATTTTGCAGCTATAGTGAAAAGGGGTTGAGTACTTGATCTGATTCTTAGCTTTGTTGTTGTTGGTGTGTGGTAGAGCTACTGATTTGTGTATGTTAATTTTGTATCCTAAAATTCTTCCTGAATTCATTTACTGGTTCTAGGTGCTTTTGGGATGATTCTTTAGGGTTTTCCAGATATACAATCATATCATCAGCAAACAGCAACAGTTTGACTTCCTCTATCCTGATTTGGATGCCCTTTATTTCTTTCTCTTGTCTGATTTCTCTGGCTAGGACTTCCAGTACTATGTTGAATAGAAGTGGTGAAAGTGGGGCATCTTTGTCTTGTTCCAGTTCTTATGAGGAATGCTTTCAACTTTTTCCCATTCAGTTTAATGTTGGCTGTGAGTTTGTCATAGATGACTTTTATTACCTTAAGATATGGCCCTTCTGTGCTGATTTTGCTGAGAGTTATAATCATAATGTGATGCTGGATTTTGTCAAATGCTTTTTTTGCATCTATTGAGATGATCATGTGACTTTTGGTTTTAATTCTGTTTATGTGATGTATCAGTTAATTGACTTACATATATGTTAAACCATCTCTGCATCCCTCATATGAAACCCACTTGGTCATGGTGGATTATCTGTTGGATATGTTGTTGGATTTGGTTCGCTAGTATTTTGTTGAGGATTTTTGTATCTATGTTCATCAGGGATAGTGGTCTCTAGTTTTCTTTTTTTGTTATGTCCTTCCCTGGTTTTGCTATTAGGGTGACATGGGCTTTATGGAATTATTTAGGGAGGATTCCCTAGGTAGAAGTTTACTGAAGCTTGAGCTGCAACATCTCCCTCTACTGGGTCCTTTTTCAAGGATGTCAGGAGGAAGCAGCAGCCATAACCTTGAGCTTGTGCACGAAGCCCTGCCCTGGTATAGGGGTCCCCTTCTGAGACCTGAGGACCAGGGTTTTCTGGTGGTGCGAGTTGAATACCAATACAAACCCCACTTACTCCACCCTGTTCTCATGATGAAGACCCTCAGCTCTCTTGTTTCTCAAGACTTTGAAATCAGCCTGAAGTACATCACTGGTTTTATGGTTCATAGAAAACATACTATAGGACCTTCTGACCTCTATAACTGTGTGAACCAACTCCCATAATAAATCTATCTATCTATCTATCTATCTATCTATCTATCTATCTAGATTATATATATATATATATATATATATACACACACACACACACACCAGTTGGTCTGCTTCTCTGCAGAACTCTGACTAATACATGGGCCAATAATTAAATCAAAAAGTACTGCCTCAAATATAAGACAACAGTATTTGAAAATAGATTTTTCTATTTTGATTTATGTTGCTTTGCAATGGGCTACAGTGCTCAGCCCAGGATTCCCAGAATTTAAAACTTAACTGGTCCATCTTGGTATCTACTTTTGAAACAACAGGCTTGGGTATATATTGCCCAATATAGCAGGCCCCAAAACCAGGGCTACTTCAAATAGAGTTTCCTTTACACTTGGATAATGGTTAACTTTAAATAGCAAGATATAACTAGCAAGACGGCTCCTAGAAACCCCCGGATTTCTTTCTTGTATCGTCTTCTGTTTCCTAAATTTCATTTTTTTAACTTACTTTAGCTTGGAAACAGAGTTTGTTGTTTTTGTTTAGTTGTTTTACAATCAAACAGTCTGCAAGATTTTATCACTTACTCAACGTTAACTGCAAATTGAAGGAATATTCATAGTAACTCGCAGTGTGTTTACCTTTTTGCTTCCTAACAGATTACCTTAGACTGTAACTCTCTCCCTTTTTGGTAGTATTCTATAAAAAGATATTACAGAAAGACACCCACCTTCTGAAACATTTTACCAAACCTTAACTCCTCAGTTTTGATGGACACATGATCTGATTTCACAAAAATAGCAGGTGACAGTTCAACCATGTGCTTTTCCTCAAGTACAACATCTTCTTAATCTGGACAAAGGACTCACTGCACTATCCCTTCTCAATTTAGCCACTTTCATTTCTAGAACTATTATTGTAGACATAAGATTTCCAGATACTAGTTGTTCAATTAATCTGAAGATTTTAAATTGCAATTTACAGAAATCAACTCAATGTAGCTTAAATAAAGTAGAACTTCCTTGAGCTTTGTAATTGATAGATCCTGAGACAAATTTTCTTCAAGCATAGCAGGATCAAGGCTCTGTCAATTTCATCAATGCAGTTTGCTTTTTGCAGAATTAGTTTCATTTCCCGGGAGTATTTTTTGATAAGTGGTGGGAGTGATTGCCATCAGTAGATCCCTGCTTATATTTTTTTTCTAGGGCTTAAGCTCTCAGCAAAAATAGAGTGGCTTTCCCACTAATATTCATAAAAGTCCTGAGGAAGATGCTAACTTATGGTTGTCCCTGAACTATTACTCTCTTTAGACGAAGGTAAGATTCAGAGTATTCAGGCTGCCACAGTGGGGCACAGATGAGGATTCAGTTCAGCTCCATCTAAAACAGAAGTATTTTGTAGAATTATTATGAAATTGAGGAAACATTGGCTCATAGATAGAAGGAATATTTGCAAAAAAATAAAGATATAAAAAAAGGAGACAAAGGAAGAAAGAAGAAAAAGAAAGGAAGAAAGAAAGAAGAAAAGAAAGAAAGAGGAAGAAAGAAAGAAGAAAGAAAGAAAGAGAAACAGAAAGAAAGATGGAAAGAGAGAAAGAAAGAAAGATGGAAAGAAAAAATAACAGAAAGGAATGAAGTTAACATCTAATAAATACTAAAGCTAGAATGCAACACATCTACGATTCTTACACGTTTTCATATATTATAAACCAGCTTGTGTGTATTACTTTTTAAATGGTAATTTTTACACTCAGGTCATCATTGCTGGGGCCTGTGATTTAATTCATGGACAAGTATTATGTTTTTAACCTAAAAAGCATATTCATTAACCTAAGCGTAAGCCACTTTAATCTTTGACACTCAAATACCTTATCTATAAAATAGGATTAACAATGTTTGCAGAGTTATTGCGAGAATAAAATGTAATAATATGAGATAGAATTAAGCAATAGAAGTACAGTTAGTAATTACTAATTATGTTTAAGTCTGTACTTGAATGCTGGATCAGCTCGTAAATTTTCATGTTGCTGGATGGACAGTCTACCATCACGGTAAGAGTCATATTGTGTCTAAGGTAGAGATATAGATAAGAAGGCATCACATTTTGAAAAAGTGAGAAAATTATAAGCTATTGAATGTAGATAATCATAAAGGTGGCCTAAGGATTAACATTTTGAGGTACAGTAGCAAGGAAAAGGGATGCTCCTTTAATTGAGGCTAGCAGATGAATGCTATCATCCATATTTTCTATGTAATATGAATCTATTTTAAAGTCCATTTCTTTTCCAATAATCTAATTTTATTATATATTAACTATAATTTACAGATTTTTAGCATCTAAATTGCAATATCTTAAAAAATAAAAATGTAAGATAAAACAGAAATAATATACAAATAAAACAAACATTAGATGGAATAAATTTTTGTATTAAGGCATTTCTCATTTCTCAAACAATATCCCTCATGAGTCATATGCGTGACTGAGCAATAAAATGAGAATCAATTAACAAGCACTTAGTTTCCGTGAAAAGCGCTCCTTTCCCCCTTGGTTTCTGTCTCTGCCAATATGCCTCCAGCAAATTCAGTTTGCAGCTACAAAAAACACACTGCTTTTCATGTATGGTTTCAAAAGGAAAGGGAGCTTGACAAAGTGAAGAAAATAAAACAAATAAGACAGGCAGTTTTTAATATTTTTAAAAGTTAAAGATGTATAGATTACTTATTTGTTAATACTCTTAGCTCAATACCCATATTTATCCACAGTATCACTCCAAGCATAATCATATCTAAATGTCTCCATATCCCTCAGGAATATTACTATATCCCTGACCTGTAGTGGTAATTTCTAACCTTTTATTTCTGTCTCTTTGCAAATTAATTAATATTGGATTAATTAGTATGTTTCCTAAGGAGGAGCCATGCAATACATTGATCTATTGACAAATATTATGGTTTCTCCTTAGACTTCTGATGCAAACATTTGTTTAAGGTGAGTCTTACACATACCTAATTTTAAACCATTTTCTAGTTACCTTTTGTATAATTGTAATAACATATACCCATTACAAAAACAAGAAATACATAAAAATGTTCAAGCACACAAAATTAATCCATAATTCCTTTCCCCGGAAAGAATAATGCATTTTTTTCATATTTTATTGCCATGGCTAGAAATTACTTCTCAAGAAGCATATTAATATAGTTATTTGCATTGTAAGTTTGATATATTTGTAATATATAAAATTTCAGATGGTAATAATTTCCTCTAAAAAGATATCTATGCATACTCTTGCCATATTAATTACTATTTAACTTAACTATAAATATGTTTGATTCTTTAAATTCTTCATGTATGTTAGTATGGTGTTTGTTTAGCCATTACAAAAAGCATCTTTTTATAGCTTCTGACAAGAATGCCTTGTCATATGCTAATCTAAAACAATCTCCAGAAAGACTGCAATAGTACCACAGAAAAGTCATGGGTCTTGAAGCCAGGAAACCTGGAGTCAGAGCCCCTTAGGTATCACTTGATGTATATATATGAGAAAACTGATAGAACACTTTAAGCCTCATTTATCCACATATTTAAGATGTGCTTTATTTAATATCTTATCATGTGTCTTGAGTAATAACTGTAATAATAAATGTAAAGCACCTGTCACATACTTCATTCTGAATAAATATTCGTTTCATCTTTATTTTAAAAGGATTTTAAGCTATAAGAAAACTTGAGTGAAATTCATGAACTTAAGAAATTGTCAGATAATTTTTTGAGAGTACTTTATTTCAATATTTTCCTTTATACATATACAAAGAGAGGGACTTTCGTTAATTAGGATTTTCCAGAAAAACAGAACTTTTAGGAGATATGTAGGTTTGTGTGTGTGTATGTTTGTGTAGAGGGGTTGGGGGGGGAAGAAGAGGGAGAGAGAGAGAATTATTTATTTTAAGTATTTGTCCACCAAAACACCTTTATAAAACACACCCAGAATAATGCTTGACCAAATATCTGGGCACCCCATAGCCCAGTCACGTTGGCACATAAAGTTAACTACCAGAGGATTAATAATGATGGTATGATTACTTTGACAATAAGCAGTTTGGTGTGATTTCTGATAATTTCTAACTATAGAAATGGCCTCTTAAACATAGAGAATTTCCTTGAAAATTAACTGCTATGCTAGAATTAATGGCCCACAACAGTGAACTTTCTGAGACAAGCATTACTCTGCCTTGATTATTATTGCTTAATTACTAACTAAAGTTTCCTCTTTGTTGTAAAAGTTGAATACCTCAGCTCAAACTTTTCTGTTTAAAATGTTTTTCATGAGTCTTCTGGGCATGTAAGAAACTGGTTTTGAGAAAAAGAAGATAATTAAATATAATCACATGCATAAAATCTAATACTAAAATTTTAAAATTAATATTATATTGATACCATGTATGTTTAATAAGTAATTTGACATATTATTCACCATCTTTCTATGTAGCCGTCAGAAAATTTTTCCAATCTCTCTAATAAAATTCCAATATTATTTTTTAAATGGTGAAATGTATCAGTTAATACAATTATTCCAAAAGATTTTACCTTGAAATTTCCCCTCTGGAGTTCTTCATTCTGCTGCAAACTCAGTTGGTTGCTTGCTAAATACATAGTCTCAGTGCAGCATGATATTCTTCTCCATAATTATACTTGGAATTCTCTATACATCTCCCACCTACCAGAGTTCTTGTTTGCTGAATACCTGTAGGATAAATACCTCTATATTCTGAAGAAAACCTTTCTTTTGCCCCAAGTTTTACATGATGAAAATGTTTACCTTGATTGATAATTTATCTGGATACAGAATCTTAAGTCAGCAAACTTTTTTTTCTTTTTCAGAAATCCCAAGGCATGATTGATTTATTATGAGGTTGCATACTGCCATTAAGAGGATCAGTACAGTTTTTGTAGGGATTTATTTATATGTTCCAAGCTTTGTTTTCTTATCTTTTTCTTTTAAATTTTTTCACATGAAAGACTTTAGATCTTCTCTTTCTTCCCTTTGTTCTAAAATGTCACTATGGTGTGTCTTGCTGTTGATCTTTCAGTGTAGAAACTCGGGTCTTTCAGTTTTGGAAAATATGCTTATATTATTTCTTTCTTAAGTTCGCTCTCTTTGTTTAACCCTTTCAATTTTTTCTGAAATTAATTTTCAGTGAGTTTTGAACTCTGTTGATTCTTAATTTTTTTGTTTCTTCTATCAACTGTCTCATTGACTTGTCTTCACCTTTTATTTCTTTATTATTTATGCCAATTTTCTCTTAAAGATTTGATTTTCCATTTCCAACCTCTTTTTCTTTTTTCAGTAGAGATGAGGTCTTCCTATGTTGCCCAGGCTGATCTTAAACTCCTAGACTCAAACAATCCTCCCAATCTGGCCTCCCAAAGTGCTGGGATTATAGACCTGAGCCGATTTACTATTTTTAAGTTACACTCATTAAGTTATAAATTATATTCATTGTAATTTACATTGCATGTGCAGCATTCAGTGAGTTTAGAGAAATAATTAAATTGTGTAATCACTACCTCATCAAAAGATAGAATATTGCCATCATTTCAGATAGTTTTCTTGTGCCCCTTTTTTGTCAATCTGTTCTTCCTACCCACTAATCTAATTGCAAACAAATAACAGAATGGTAACAAGAAAATCTCCCAACATTTGGAAAAAAAGCAGCACGATTCTAAATAATCCATGAATCAAAAGTCTTAAGGGAAATGAAAAGTCAAAGTAAATAAAACTACAACTTATAAAAATTTGTGGGACATAGTTAAAGCAGTTCTATGAGGGAAGTAAATGGCATTCATTGCATATATTAGAAAAGAAGAAAAATGTCAGTAATCAAAGCTCTCACCTGGAAAATCTAGAAAAAGAAGAGCAAATGAGACACAGAGCACAGAGACAGAAAGAAATAAAAAAGATAAGGTCATAATTCAATAAAATTGAAAAGGGAAAAACAAGGAGAAAACTAATGAAATAAAAAAGCTACTTCTTTGAAAAGAGCAATATATTTGACAAACCACTGGCAAGATTGACAAAAGAAATCAAGATACATATAACCAATATCAGGAATAAAAGAGGAAGAATTACTACATATGGACCCTAAGTATAACAAGCGAATAATAAGGGAATATTGCAGATAATTCTTTATTTATACATTTGAAAACTTTGTTGAAAAACTAACAATCCAAACTGAATATGGACAAAATATATGAACAGACATTTCACCCTAGAGAATATACAGAAAGTAAATATATATAAATTTATATATATAATATTATATATATAATATGTATTATGAAAAGATATTTGATATCATTAGCTATTATGGAATGCAGAGTAAAACCACCATAGGATATTACTACACACCTATCAGAACTACAAAATTAAAAAATAGTGACAACATCAAAGGTTGGTGAAAATGTAAAGAAACTGCAACTACCATACAGTCATCATGGCATTCTGGAGAATAGTTTTGGCAGTTTCTTAAAACAAAATTAAATATGCAACTATCACACGCCAAGTAATTGCACTCTCAGCTTTTGTCCCAGGTAAATTTATTTAATTAGGTTCAGTTTCACACTCATAAGGGTACACAAATGCTTACAGCTGTTTTATTTATAGTAGCCAATAACTGCAAACAACTGCATATCCTCTATAGGTGAATGTTTAAACCAACAGTGGAATAGTCATATCATAGAAAAATACTCATCAATAAAAATGGACAAACTTTTGATAAACACAAAAACCTAGGTGAATCTCTAGAAAATTGTGCTTAGTGAAAGAAAAGTTAATCCCACAATGCTACATTCTGTATGATTCCATATAAATAACATTTGTGAAATGACAAAATATAGTTTAAAAAAAAAAAGGAATGAAGAACAGAATATTAGCTGTCAGGTGTTAACAAGTGGGGGGTGGAGGGAGAGTAGTGGTTGTGACTAAGAGGGAGAGGTGAGAGATACTTCTGGTGATGGACTTGCGCTGTACCCTGACTATCTATGTCAATATCTTGGTTGTGATATTATATCATAGTCTTGCAAGATGTTAATATCTGGGAAAACTGGATAAAGGACATGCTGTATAAAGAATCTCTCTGTGGTATTTTTTACAACTGCATATAAATTTACAGTTATCACCAAATAAAATTTTAATTAAAAAATGAATTGATCTCTTTAGCTCATTGTTGCCTCTTCTCTCATTCTTTTTGTTTTTGTAGAGATATAATGTTTTGCTTGATTTTTGGCATTTTGGTTGTGCTTCATGAGAAAGTATAAATAAACAAATGGCTTCGATTTGTCCCTTTTAACTATGACCAGAAATAATTTAATTCTAAAATACTTTGTTATCTGGCATGGATCATGAACCTCCATTTAATACTTTTAATGATTCTTCACTGCTTACTCAGTAAAGAACAAAATCCTAGTTTTTATTTAGAGTGGAGGCTTTACCCTATAGCCTCAATGAATTCACTATTTTTATTTTTTGTTACTTCTCTGAGTACAGTCTAAGCTTGTAACACAATGCGCTCCCTGTCATTTTTCAATTTTTTTCTATCCTGTAAGCTAAATATCCTCCTTACCATTAGTAATTAATACGATTAGTTTCTCTATATTTTGTTTTAGTTTTTTTTTTATTATTTTACCATTATGGTGGAAAACTAGGTGCTATTTTTGTTTTGTTTAGTTCTTCTTAGATTGTCATGATTCCCTTTGTTTTAAAAATGTTTTTGTTCTCAGATTTTGATGATACTATATTAAAATTTCTCAGTATGCAAAGGTGTTATTATCTGAAGAATAATTTCTTCCTAAATTACAAGAATATTTTTACTTATTCTCTCTTTAAGTTGTTTCTTTCTTATTTTCATTCCTTTTTTAATGCTTTTTGTTTTGTATTGACTGAAAAATTGTGAAGTTAGGTTTTTGCTACATACTGTTTTTATTCAACTTTTTCAAAATTATTTTACTCTTTAGTCTTTTTTGTGCCACATCATGTCTCATTTTTAATGCTTGTTATCTGTGTCACTTATGTTACCTTCTACTGTATGCTATCTGTTCTATTTCTAATTTAATTTGCCATGAAATAATTTACCCGGATAGCTTGCTTTCTTAGTATTATAATATCATTTACTATCCTATTTTTACCTTAACATTCTACTTTTAATTTAATTCCATATATTTTGTCTTGTCCTTAATTCATAGAAAAGTCCAAAGTTATTGTTGAAAAAAAAATTCTTCCATTTTTTGGAATAATTTATTTTTCCAAAACCGATTCTTCCTTTTTTTCCATTTCTTTCTGTTTTGCTTCATAATTTCCATCTTCATTTCTTTCCGTTATTATTTTTGTATTGTTGCCTTGTCCTATCTTTCTAGACTTTTTGTTAATTGGCAGCATCGTCTGAACCTTGCATTTGACCAAGCATTTTGTGAGCGTATTAATTTTAAATGACCTCTATGTTTAGATTCTTCTGCTTCTCTCTCTCTCTCTCTCTTCCCCCCCCCCCCTTTTTTTTTTTTTTTTTTTTTTTTAATGAGACAGAGTCTCACTCTGTTGCCCAGGCTGGAGTGCAGTGGTGCAATCTCGGCTCACTGCAACCTCCACCTCCTTGGTTCAAGTGATTCTCCTGCCTCAGCCTCCCGTGTAGCTGGGATTACACGTGCCCGCCACCACACCCAGGTAATTTTTGTATTTTCAGTAGAGATGGGATTTCACCATGTTGTTCATGTTGGTTTTGAACTCCTGACATCAGGTGATCTACCCGTCACAGCCTTCCAAAGTGCTGAGATTATAGGCGCGAACCACCGCGCCCGGCCTAGATTCTTCTTAATAGCATCAAGTTGAGGATTGGAGGCTACAGGTTCTATTTTGTACCCTGTATTCTGATTTTCTACCAACTTTTAGTGGCGGTGTGGGGCAGTGAAGGTTTTATAGCCAATGAATTTTTTTCATTGCTCACTCATTTTTAAACTTCATACTGCCTTATTGGGTTCATATAAGGTATTGCAGGCAATGGGGATGGAAGAGCTTTGATTTGTACAGTCTTCCTGTTTTAATATGATTCCAGCATTGACTTTCATGGAGCATCCATTCCTGTTTCCTTCCAAGCTAGTGCAACAGGGAATAAAACGAGGCCCATGCCATCTCTCGCTGTGTCATTCCTTATTCACCATAGGTAGACAGCCTTCATTTGGGATACTGTGTTTACCACTTAGTGATATATACATCTAGAGTTTAAATTTTATTTTAATTTTATGAATTCTAAAAATAAATATTTAACTCTTAATATTTAGTAATAATAATAATTGGGAATAATTAGTATTATTGTCACCTTTCTCCCTATCAGAAGGAGAACAGTGAATTTGAATTGTGGTTATTTTATCAAGAACGTTTACATCTATGTTCACCACATATACTGGCCTGTGGTTTTCTTTCTTTGTTGTATGTTTTTCTTGTTTTGGTATCAGTGTAATGCTAGCCTTGTAGAATGAGTTGGGAAGTATTCACTATATTACGTTTTATGGAACAGTTTGGTTAGAATTGATATTAATTCTTCTTAAATGTATGGTAGAAGTCAGCAGTGAAGCCATCAGGTCCTGGACTTTTCCTTGATGGAAGATTTTTTATTACTGCTTCTCTATGCACTCATTATTGGTTTGTTGAGGTTTTATATTTCTTCATAATTCAATCATAATAAGTTGTATGTGTCCAGGTATTTATTTCTTCTGGGTTTTCCAATTTGTTGGCATGTAGTTCATAGTAGTTTCTTACAGAATTGATACTGTCAAAATGTCTATATTAACAAATATGAACTACAGATTCAATGCAATATCTATCAAAATGCCAGTAGAATTATTCCCCAAAATAAAAAAAAATCTTAAAATTTGTATGGAAATGCAAAAAATTCCAAATAGCCAAAGCAATCTTGAGAATAATGAGTAAAGCTGGAGACATCACATTCCCTAATTTCAAAATATACTATAAAGCTATAGTAACCAAAGCAGCATGATATTGGCATAAAGACAGACACATAGACCAATGGAACAGAATAGAGAACAGAGAAATAAATTCAGCTGCTCATGGATTTATGAGCAGCTTGTTTTCCACAAAGGTGCCAAGAATACACATTGGAGAAAAGAAAGTCTCTTCAATAAATGTTACTGAGAAAACTGGATGTCCATGTGCAGAAGAATCAAACTAGACCCACATCTCTCACTACACATGACAGTCAACTGTAAATAAATTAAAGACTTAAATGTAAGACTTGAAACAATGAGACTACTAGAAGAGAATATAGAGGTAATACTTCACCAAACTGGACTTAGCAAGGTTTTATGTGTGTGTGCGTGTGTGTGTGTGTGTAACTCAAAAGCACAGGCAACAAAAGCAAAAATAGACAAATGGAATTATATTTAATTAAAAATCCTCTGAACTGCAAAGGAAACAATAAATAGAGTGAAGAGATGACCTGTAGAACTGGAGAAAATATTTGCAATCTATGCATCTGAAAATATCTAGAATATATAGAGAACCCAATAGCAAAAAACAATAACAACAACAACCACAAAAACCCAATTTTTAAATTTGGCACAAAAGCTAAAAAGGCACATCTCAATGGAAGACATACAAATGGTCAACATATATATGAAAAATGCTTAACGTTATTAATCATGGGGAAAGCAAATCAAAACTGTGAAATACCATCTTATCCCAGTTAGAGTGGCTACTATTAAAAAGACAAAAAATTACAAGTACTGGTGAGGATATGGAGAAAAGAGATTTCTTACATGCTCCCATTGGGATTGTAAATTAGTCTAGAAATTATGGAAAAGAGCATCAGGGTTCTTTAAAAAATTAAAATAGAAGTGCCATAGGATCCAGCAATCCCACTACTGGGATTCATTCGAAGGAAATGAATTCAGTATGTCCAGGAGATATCTGCAGTCCCATTTGTATTGCAGCACTATTTGCATATATGCATATATATCACAATCATATAATGTATAGTATATATCTCTACACATGCATAAGTGTATATAAACACACACACACACACACACAAATACTGCTCAGCTATAAGACAGAATGAAATATTTCCATTTGTGGCAACATGGATGTACCTGGAGGACATTATGTTAAGTAAAATAAGCCAGAAACAGAAAGACAAATACTGCATGATCTCACTTATGCAGAGAATCCAGAAAAGTTTATCTTATCAAAGTAGAGAGTGAAATAGTGGTTACCAGAGGCTGGGAAGGGGGATAAGGGGAATGGATACAGGAGAGAGGTTAGTCAATGGGTAAAAAAGTTATAGTTAGACAGGAAAAATAAGTTATTGTGCTCTATTACACAGTAGGGTTATTACACCTAGTAGCAATGTATTGTATATTTCATGATAACTAGAAGGACTTTGAATGTTATCACCAGGAAGAAATAGTAAATTTGTAACATGATGAATATGTTAATAACCATGATTTCGTTAGGTATACACTCCTTGAAATATCACACCATACCATATAAATATGTGCAATTATGATGTGCCAACTAAACATTCAAATATTTAAACCAGTGACTGAGGACAGTTTTTTGAGTATAAGTCCATCATTTTCAATGTAAAACCAACTCACAGTTTTAATCTTATTGATGGCAAGGCAGTTGCAAATTACCTGTGTGTGTAAAAGATAGTTTTTAAGGTCTCAATGTTGACAAGGTACTATTTAACAAGTTGGTAATATTCCCAGGTTTGCTGATGCGCGCCATCAAGGCAGGTGGTATGAATCAGCACACATGCACACACATACACACCACTAAACATAAACGTGAGTTTTTGGGGAATTTGTCATGACTTTCAAAGAAGTTACTAATGGTCAATTTTGAGAACATAATAAGGATCTTCTTAGTGTTCTTTAGCTCTGAAAAATTAAGTAGAAATACTGGAATGATAAACAATGAACGATATTATGTTCAACTATATTCTAGATTTGCCATTGAAAGAAACAGCCACAGAGAACTGGGGTCAGAGTCCCAGGAACAATTGGAATAATTTCATTTCACTGGGAATGCTTCTACTTAAGGAAAGTGTTGCCATATTTAGATGCCTCTGGTAGAAAAATGATGAATGCAACTTTTCCAGAAGTTCAGAAAGAATGAAAGCATGTCGACACAACAAAATTTTAAAACATATTTTACTTTGTAGATAGTCACTCACAGTACGTGCCCTTCATCCCAATCTTCTCCTCTTTACTCGTCTGCATTTGGTGACATTTGGAACATTAACCTTCAGACTGCAGTTTCCTTATTTCACTTTCTCCTTTCCTAGCTAAGATTAATTTTAATCAGATGGTAATTAAAATAGGCGCTGCATAACCAACTCACATTTCTGCAGGTAATTAAAGCTT
The DNA here is from genome assembly GCF_002776525.5 of Piliocolobus tephrosceles. NCBI lineage: Eukaryota > Metazoa > Chordata > Mammalia > Primates > Cercopithecidae > Piliocolobus > Piliocolobus tephrosceles. The sequence continues at coordinate 18,763 of NW_022297664.1, forward strand.
CTAGATTCATGCATTTTCCCCCTCCCAGCTCTGTTAGAAGCAGTGACAGATAATTTGTATTTTTCCTTGCAGCACAATTCCTGTTGCAGTAATGGCTCAAGTTCTAATAAATCTCTTGCAAACAACTCGTCTGGGCTGTGGAATATGAGACAGAAATTATCAACTGTTCATTTGTTCTTCTTTTTCTCAAAAATGTATAATTCCCAGTTGTATGCTATTGATTCTAAAAACTATAATTTGTCATTGTTTTATTATGAAGTAATAGAGAATTTTGTCCCAGTAGTCAAGTTACCGGTGAAAACCCTAAAAGAAGAGCAGCATTTTTATTATTTCCAGTCTTATTTCTTTCTCTTTTATGGTAACTGAGCATGATACAAAATATTTTTCAAAAATATTTCTCTTTATAGAGGAAAAAAATACCTTAGGAAATTTGGTGATATTTGTCTCTCATTGCTCAGCATCACCATGTTGAAAAAATTAAATACCTTCTGGCTGACAGTGAAGTATATACCTTTTTAATGGAACCTTTGCCTATTTTCACTACTTTTAAGATAGACGCTTGAGTAATCTCAATGTAAACACATTACATGACATGTAATGGTAGGTGAGAGTTGCTGTTCATACACTGTTAAAAGCTTCTCTTTCGAACAGAACGCCATGCTTCTCAGAGCTGCAGTACATCATTCAGCTTCAGAGCTGGAGCTGCTTGAATGTCACTGGCAGTCCCAACCTCGGAGAGTCAGATCACTTGCCAATGGATTCACCAGCAAACAGCAGCCCACCAGGATCTCATTCTTTGGACAGGGGTTGCCTCTTAGCCATTACCAGAGTCTCTGGTGAGAAGCTCACTATGCATCTGGTGGTTATGAAATCTCATTTCATTACACTACTAATTTATAGGGAATGAAATTATAAACAAGGTGATTACTGAGCATAATTTATGGCCCACGTAATTATATAGCTGTCAAAGTAATGCTGGCAGCTGAATTGTGTAGATGGGGGCTGTACTTTCGCCTGGTCTACTGAGTTTGTTAATTGTGCACAGCTGAATTTTTTCTTTTTTTTTTTTGTATGGAAAGATCAGCAACTTTGGTTTTGAGAGCCCAGCTAGTGTTGGCACTGCCTGACTCAAAATGTTTTCTATTGGCTTTGTGATGAAAAATTACGCCCTAAGCCTTTGGTCAATGGTGAAGAAAATTTATACTTTGTTGATGCTGTTAGGAACCTAATGAAATAGTAGCAAGTAACAAAATACAGAGTCACAAATATTATATCTCTCTTTCTGTTTAAATAAGTCACTGTTTTATACACACTCATATTTAGATGTACATGATAAAAGTAACAGTTGTAGTAAGATAGCTTAGTATTGCTACAGTGAAAAATAAATAGAAATAAATTATATGTTTACCTTTTCTCAGTAAACTAGACCTCTGAGTGTAGCTACGTTACACGTATCCCAGATTTTACAGCTTGTGTGGCAGACCACGTCGCTGAATAATCACAACCAGGTGAAACACATTCAGTGACCTTAACCTGTCGCCAAAGGAGGCAAGGGAAAAACGAAACACAGAGTGGGTCATTAAACCAAAGGTGTTGTTTACACAGCTATAATCTCAGTGATTTCTCCCACAGAATCACTTATTGTTTGCTGTTTTCATTTCATTTCATATTGCCTGGGAATATAGGTACATTTTTATATACCTGAGTAGCTTGTGCTCTAGATAATCAGAAAGTTTTAATGCAAAAACAGAAGTGTGTAAACTCTATTGTTGATATAATGGATCAAATCCCTGGGGTAACTTTGACTTATTTTAGCTTACTCTGCTGTTATATATGCAGTTGATAATGAGCAGATAGACCCACATTCCCTTTGTGCCTTTTGTGGCTGCTATTTCTAGTACTAGTTTTATCCAGGCTTCTGTACGACTGTTCTTTGTGAACAATGATTGTATGGTATTCACTATGTTCCTTAGAACCAGGAGAAAAAGAGTGAAAGGTTCTGTTCCCAAGATATGCCATGAATAAATGTTAACAGCAATGATAAGAACTTTTATATTTTTACTTTTAAGCTAAAATAAAAATGATAGTAAGTAGTATTACAGCTAAGCAAAATTTTACATTACTTCCAGTAAGACACAGATTAATTTTATTTAAAAAATAATAATTGAATTTCTACTATGTATCAAATATATTTAGCAATTTCCTAATAGGCTATAAGAAATATAGTAACTTGATAGCCAAAGAGTTATTCATTAGGAAATAGTATTGTTGGAAGGGGTTCATGAGAAAATATGTATAAATTTTCAATTTCCAGAAAATTTATCTTTTTCTTGAAATTGATAAAAATCATATATTTCTGGTAACCCATATACATTTTTAGAAAGCAATCTATCAATTTTATCAAGATCATGTGGTCCGTTGAATTTAACTTAAGGAAGTAAGTAGAGATTTATTAATCAGAAAGTGTTTATATACAACATGTGTTATCAGCAGTAAAAGATTAAAACCAACCTAATTGTTATTACATGAAAGACTTTTAGTAAATTATGACATACAATTAAGATATAAATTGAAAAGAAATTAGTTAATTAAAGCACTATATTGAGGTTATATCTGAAATCTAAGGTAACTGACAGAAAAGTGAGAATAAGTGGAAAAGGAAAAAAATAAAATGTGGACTAGTTAGGTAGAATTATGTGTAGCATTACTTTAAAATACCATTGTTAAAGAATTATTATGTAATGCGTATTACTGAATATTTTAAGGTAAACAAGGTTTGCTTTTCCCTTCCATCCCCATTTTAGAGACCCGGTTTGGTTGATCACAGGGCCCCAGTTTCTAGCAGGGAGTCAGTACTGTGCCATGTAATGGTCAGGATATCCTCCAGACTCATTTGCTTGACAAAAAGCCTGCTTCCAGCTCAGATACATTCAGGCAAAAATTTAGAAAATGTCTCAGATTTCTAGTCAGGTTGCCAGGATAGTTTGCCGAAGGGGAAATGGTCAAAGGCAGCATCCGCTCTAAATTAATAAAAATCCACACTGGGGCACCCTATCTCCTCTCTTGTCTTTGTGATATATGCTTACTGGAAATTCAGTCACAGGTTCATGGGTTCTCATGCAAACTCATTTTCAGGCAGTGTAAGTTTTCATACTAGTGGAAAGCTACGGAAAATAGCAAGCAAATGGAAGTTAACTCTCAAGAAAGAATATCAAATCATGAAAGCAAACAATTTACTTTGTTCTTAACTGTGACATGAATCTACTAAGTGGTATTTTATTCAATAATAATGTATTATATTTCAATAAAAATTAGTATCAATTTTTAACTTTCGTGTTAAATCATGCAAATCTCTGTGTTAAGTCTCTACAGGAGGAGACCTTAATTGATTTTACGTTATTTAATTTGATTCTAAAATGCACACAAATACCTCTTTTGGTTACTTATCTGAAAAAAAATCACCATGCATTTATTAATTCTGTATTCTTTTTCAAATTTATGAACTTCATTGGACATGAAAAAGTAACATTCTCTCCTACCCCAGAAACAAGTTAGTTCTCTCCTTTACCCTATTTCTTCTTCTCCATAAATGTACAGAAGTCTTTCTCCATCTGTGGCAAGATTTCATATGCAATTCTTTTTCAGTAATTTGCACATCATTCTATTTTGTCACCATAGCTTTCCAAAACTGAGGATCACATTGGTTTGAAAACAACGACAACACACAAAAATACTGCTCCATTAAACCTCTCATGCCGCAAACAGAAAAATTCCAGCAAGAATGTAATCAAATTAGTTCACCCTTCCGCTTAAGTAGAAAAGATTACAGAGCAAAGTAGCTGAAGTCGTATCACAAGACTTTTCCTATTACAAATGGAAATCCTTCTTTTCATCCTCTATCCTTGGAATTTTTCTCTCCCTCCAGGCAATCGCACAAGGAAAGATTCTTAATTCTTTTGACGTGTCACGTACAAATGTGTATTCACATGAGACAATTAAAGACTTTTTTTTCACCAGCCTTCTAGACTTGGGCTGAATCTTAGGTTTAGGGGGAAATCACTATTCTTCTCTTTGTTCTAAAATACGGTTATTTATGCTACTCTTTCCTAGGTATACATTCTAGTTTTCCCTCAGTTTGTATAGGTGAGGGATAGGGTGGTATTTTAAAATATGCTTTAATAACTTAGATAGAAAAGGGTGATTTGTCTTTCAGCTCTCGTTTTATTTCTCCCAAATGTTGTTGCTATAAAACTCTTGATTGCCTTCTTTCCAGCTTCTTGATCAGACGGGGATTGGTGAAATACATTTTAACAGGGGACGCTGATCTGAATACGCAGAGCATTTATTGAACGATTGTTGCCACCTTACTCTTGTAAAAAATTTTAAATGTCCCAGCTGCTAAGAAAGGAATATTTAAGTCTATACACAAATTCTATAGCAATCTAACTGGATGCATTCAATCCAATAATCAAGAAAACCATGAAATACCTCATTTAGGCAAAGCAGTTTTCTTCCTTGCCCAAAGGTCCCACTAGGAACCCTGCTCAACAACGTGTTGGCTTTATACATGCCTTTCTGATCCATGTCAGTATTTTAAATCTTCCATCACTTCAGGCTAATTGGCAGTGATTACTGCATGTGTCAGATGTCACTGGAAGAAATAAAAGCATTTACCACCCTATTTCAAAGAAATGCATGACTATCCTAAGTTTTACTTTCTTCCTTTATTCCCCTTTTTAAAAAATGTTTTCTTCCCCTGGTGTTTATCTCATTAACACAATGTTGAATTCTTTCCATCTGGCAAGCTGGAAAAATTGCCTAGAATTATAGAGACCAAGTCAAAAACTAACAGGATAAGTTATTTATTCATTCTGGCCCTCTGATTCCTTTACCCCAGTGAAGGTTGTAGAGATAGTTATTCATTGCTTATTTGGAATCCTATTATTTAAAGGGAAAGCAAATGCTGGTTTTTACTCATGAAAAATAACACAGATAGGGAACCTAGTAAACTAGTAATAATAATAACCAGGCATAATGCCTGAAACTGACTTTAATGGGTGGAGATTTCTATTAAAAGAAAACACGAGAAGTGGAAGTTTTATAACTGGGCATCATTACTAATAGGTCAAACTATGGAAATATTCCTCCCAAAAGGGAAAGCTACAGTAAACTGGTGATAAGCTGGAAGCACAGCACCAATAACCGGAAACTATATGAAATATGTCAGGTTTAGAGTAGAAGAAAATAGGTAATGGCAGGGATGAAAAGAATGAAGAAAATTAATGAAGTAATAAACAGGAACAATATGACTAAGACATTTTTTCTAATCTTGATGTCCTTTACGGAAGTCCTAATGTGACAGGGCAGACTGAGAATGCCAGGATTTCTAAAGAGCATTTAAAATGATGATAAATAGTCCCTTTAATACTTGCAATAATCACTACTAAGGAGGCAAATTAAATGCATGCACATACAGTAATGAAATATACTTGTCTCTAAAGTACAAATACCATGTAGCATATTCTGTAATGTATATGAAAGGATTAAACAATTAGCCTCTCTGCATTGCTGCTGCTGGAAAGATATTTCAATGGTACTAAATAAGAAGTGTTATGGCATCACTGTCATTGTCCTATAAGGAAAGTTGGTGGAAAAAAAATATGAAATGGGTAAGAAATATATTACTAAATGCCTTTTATAGCATACCTTCCTGAGTTACCTGAACCTATTTGTCTTCGAACTGTCTCTTTGTTCTTAATTGTAGAAAACTGATAGTACTGAAAATAATCATTTTGTCTGATTAGAGCACAATTATTTCTGTATAAATACCGACCAGTTTTGTCTCTATTTGACATTCATTTCAGTGTTCACGATGGCATGTGTGTTTCTGTGTGTGTGTGTATGTGTGTGTGTATGTGTGTGTTTGAATTTTCCTTGGAATCAATAGTAATAGTTCACTGGTAATCTTACCAATGAATTAAATAAAATCTTTGGCACCTATTCATTTTAAATTTGTGTAAGGGTTTACAATTTATACCTTGAGTAGTTTAATGAGAAAATCTGCTGTCAGATAATCTTTTTCTTCCACAGACAAAGTGTGACATGGTTATAGACCTAAGTTTAGAGAGCAGTGCAGCTACTTAGGGAAAGTAAACAGGATCTGTTCTGGAAACAAGTAAACTGCCCATCAAAACTTCATAGTATATCCAATTGATGAAGTCTTTGCTCAAGGCCTACTTTGAGCAACTGATTAAGCAGACATTGAACTAAGGGCTCTGATATAAGGAAGTGATCCGCCCAGCCTGGGTGGATCTTTTTACAGGTAGAATCTTGCTATGTTGCCCAGGCTGGTATCAAACTCCTGGCCTCAAGTGATCCTCCCACATCAGCCTCCCAAGTTCAGTTGTTAAGAATATGTGCTTTGGAGCCAATACAACATGATTTAAAAGGGAGTTCTATTTCAGACAAACCTGATGAATTACTTAGAATGCACCTAGCATGTAAGTGCTTAGAAGTGTAATGTATATATTGTCTCTAGATAAATATTTAGGTATACAAAGCATCCAAGACTTCAATACAATTGTCTTACTATGTATAGTTGACACATAATTACTGCTCAGCATATTATCTTCATTATTTTCCATCTACAGAAAAATACATAGCATACACATAAACTTTAAAATATCAAACAATTATAAAAAAGTTAGATATTCTACAGACATTATTGCTAACACATAATAATAACAGCTAACTTTAACTTTTTATCTTCTATGGGTTATGATATACTTTTTGTATGTCTTATTCTAATGTTATCTGTGTAACAGCACAGAGGTAATTAAAATTACGGTCTCACTATAGAGATTTGGAAACTGAGCCTTCCAAAGGTAAAGTAGCAGCTTAAGATTATACAACTTCTATCTGGAGGCACAAAAGAGATCATAGGGAGAATATATGACATACAAGAATTGTCCTTTGATACCTGTACAATGAATAGCCTAAACACAGAGCACACCAGTTTCTTAAGAATATTTTCACAAGCGAGCTATGACAAAAATAACTGGTGCTTTGGAAGCATAGCTGAAAAATCTGTGCATTGTTAAAAATTATTCACAATTTATGAAACTTCATAGGCTTTAAACAAAAAGACTGAGAATTAGGATAAGGCCTTTGATAGATTAAGTCACCACACAGGAGCAGATGACGATAGTCACCAAGTAAAGGATAGAAAAGAAAACTGCCGAAAGGAAGATGGGAATCTGAATGCTATCTGATGGATATCATTTCTCTTAACCACACAGACTCAAAAGCATTTGAGAAGGTGAGATTAAATTCACAGTGGGTATCATGTACAATTTGCTTATAGTTTCCATTTGTCATTTGAATATGTTTGCTTATATTTAGAAAAGCAGTTTGTTTATCTCTACATTGCATAGTTTATTTCAGAGTCAGTCATTACACCTAATTCTTTCTGTTAAAATTGTTGCTCACATCTTTGAATATAGATATGTGATTGTTCTGGAAGTAATTTTCAGACATTATACTGTGCCCAGAATGTAAAGACCAAATTGTAGGTCCAAGACACCTACGTAATAAATAAACAGAAGTACTTCTTGAAAAGGCAATTTGTTGTTGTTTTTGTTAATCTATTCATTGGACATTTTTGTTAATCTTCCATTCATTCTGAAGGGCTCTAAACCACTGTCTATTAAATGCTATTAATAGAATAGCATTTAAAGAAAGCTTACTACTCTCCACTAAAAAGACATTTCCATCAGAGTGATAGGTACATTTGTCTGCAGATACATGAGCTTATCTCTTTAACAGTGGCATTTACTGCCTTGTAATCTGTCTCATCTCCTACGTGTGCCTTTGGGCTTACCTCAGTTCTTGGGCCCCCATAAAACAGAAGCAACAGGCATTTTTATAGCATCCTTTTGTAATCTCTGCCTCATTCTCCACAGTTAGGTGAGTTTCGCCTCTAACATATCCACACACTGGTTTCCTACCCTTTCCTTGGCTAACAACCAAAGCCAAGCTTCGGTTATTCAGGACTTGGTCCTACAGAACATTATTATCTTTCCAATTGAACTAATTTTTTCCCCTCTCTATTGTATTCTTTCTCACCTCAATGTAAACTAGACACAACTGAGCTTTTACTTGTTTTGTTCCTTGGACCTGAGCAGTTTTCTTGCGTGTGACTTAGTCCAGAATCCACATCACCCTCTCTACTCACTCCCATTCCTTAACAGGAGCAGTGCCCTCTTCGACACTCCAGTCTGTTGGCCATGACCAAGGCTGCCTACTTACCTTCTAAGAGAATAATCCTCTTTCCTGGACTGGACCCAGAGCTCATACCCTCTGACCAATATTTTTCCATCTGTGTTATCCCTTAATATTAACTGACTCCAAATGTGTCCTGTGTTGCTGAATACACCAATTAAGACTATTTCCAGAATTAGTATTGACATGTTTTCACTCTGTTCCACACTGGCCTGAATTAATGCCCTTCTGGAGCTGACTATAGCAGCCAATTCTCTGAACCCCTGTCCAGCCTTAGTATGTGTCAGATGATGCTACTACAATAATTATCTTCCAATTTATCTTTTATGTTAATGCATATGCACAAATTTCTAAGTCACCAAAAGATAGTTTTATCTGTATTCTTCCTTTTTGAAATATTTCTTTTCTGAAATTTGAACATGATAAAAAGTTTCTAAATTATTACTATACGTCATTTTAGAGCCTTCTGTCATGGAAGTGATACCAAGAATTCCCTTCATAGCAAAGTAGAGGAAAAGCTTAAAGACTGACAAATGGAGCTTTTGGTTTTTAACTAATAAGCATCATTCTTGGCAAAATTGGTGAACTTGGATGATAAAAAAATTACCTCATTTCAAAAATGAAATTTGGATATGATTATCAAATGCTCAACTTGGCATTGATTTTATTTTGGAAAAGCAAATATATCCATAAAAAAAGTTTTCTTGAGATTTACAGAATATTTGTTTTTTATAACATGTAGTTAATGAGGTTTTAAACATACTATTATTAACTGGTAATGATCTTTAATTTTTACCAGTTATCTCTCCTGCAACAACCTATGCAATTTTATGTATTTTCACCTTGCATTCAACTGAGCTACTCTCAATTTTTCACGATGCTTTCTTTCATATACTCTGGAAGGGGTTTAGATTTGTTTGACTCCCCTGAAAGTACTAGGTCCTCACTCATGCTTGTGCCTCATTTATTTGCCCTTGGCACTTTGCACATGCCAACATTATTAAGGTCCCAGCAGGAAGCAGCACACTGATAATTGGAGAGGTTAGTAAAGCAACCATATACAATGGTGTGGCTATGATTTAAGGAAACTGAAAAGGTACTTTACAATGGCATAACGCTAGCTTTAGCGGGCCACCTTTCACCCTGAAGCCCAAAAAGACCATGGGCTGTCTCTAAATCTGTGAGCAGCATAGAGTAGACCACAGCACAGCCAGTCTGCAGTGACTCAGCAAGAAAGTGACTGCGAGAACAAATAAGCTGACTGTAATTGCTGATGATCCTTTCATCTCCTGCTAGTGACTCCCATTGAGGCAGTCCATAAAGTTCAGCCTCCCAGGAGAAAGGGTGTGATGGAGAGGTTCATGTCTCTTGTGAATTCTCTGCCTCCCCAACCGTACTCTAAAATCCTCAAAAACAAAAAATAAATCATCCTCCATTTAAGTATTCTAAGCTTTTGCTTAATGCCCAGTACACAGTAGACACTAAATACATGTTTGGTGATGAATATATAAAGAGAAAGTTACTTTTATTTTTCAAAGTAATAGAGCTATAATCCCAAATCAGTACGGCAGTTGTAAGAACATTACTATTCTTTCTCCTTTTAGGGTGTTCAGGTAAATATTATCTTCTGGGTGAGAAAATCTATAACATTTCCTAAATTTATGGGAGGGACTTTTTGAGTAAAATTACATTATTTCAAATAGTGCTTTATTGAAACAATTGACTGATTCAACATGCAAGATATTTGGTTGTTAAATTATATTCATATAATGTTGAAAAGAGACTTCTTTTTTAGGTTTATTAACTCAAAGCTATTATCTTTGATGATGATCTTTCCACTCCCATTGCCTGAATACCAAAAAGCCCCTCGTATATATTACTTGAAAATTACCAACACAATTCCTGGTTGGTAATATAAGGTACTATAATTGCAATTTAATACTTCTCATTGATTGTTTGTGACTCTCTGTTTGCAATTATATATTCAATACATTCACATTTTCTATGAATTGGAAGAGAAAGAGACTCTTATTTAAAATGTATTTGTTTCAGGTGTACTATAAAGATTCTTTATTTTTATATAATATGGAAAATTTCAGCTTAAATTTGACATTCAAATTTAAAACAAAAAAGAAAAGAGAAATCTATTGCCCATCAGAAGTTTGATTTTCTAACTTAGAAAACAGACAAATAAACCAAAGCATAAAAATCGAAATCATGTGACTTCCTGACACTAGACACTGAACTTAGAAAACACTAAGTTAAAAGCCACTTTTTGGAAACCTTCCATTTGCATACTCTTGGAGAGTTACTTATCCTCTCTGATACCCAGATTTTTAATTGGTAAATTGGGATCTCTCTAGTTGTAGGAAATGACTAACAGTAAGAACTAAAAGAAATAGTAAAATGCTTCTTGCTGAGTAGAACCACAATGTAGTTTGATGATTTCTAATACAATGTAAAAGGAATTCGCTAGACTATGAGTTACTTTTACTTCCTTAAAGGTTTGCAGCAGTACAAAGAGTGACTAGTTATGAGTGAGCTCTGAGAATTGTGCCCCCAGTTTGTTTCAGGCAGCTGTTTCTCCAACCTGATCATTGCACTCATGTACTGATTAGTACTCAAAGATTTGGGGAGGCAGATATTCAAAGCTCTTCTGTGTTGCTCTCTCCTGTCTGGTTTTCTTCCATGAAAATTTTAGCTATCCCCACACACTCCCAACTCCTTTTGCTCAACTGTGTGAGACCATGAGGCCCCTCATGAGTTCCTTCTTTCTGAAATGCAACTCTCAAACTCTTTCTAGACAAGAATTTGGGTCAATAATTGGGCTTACTTTGTTTATTTTCTCTATCTCAGATATCACTGTCCTGTGCTGCCTCATTTGCA
>NW_022297667.1:0-3940 GCF_002776525.5 Piliocolobus tephrosceles
TCAGTGAGGTTAGAGAGCAGGTGATCAGAGATGTAAAAGTTATTTGGAAAAGCCTTACATCAATGTAAGAAGATATCACTGATCAACCAAGAGCCTCCCTGTTCCCCAGTTAGTTTTGTCAAAGGAACTCTGCTAGGCTAGAGGGGCATCATATCAAGATCCTCTTCCAAGATCCCTTTTAGGTTTTTAGGTTTTAGATGTTTTCAAATGACTCTAGGACAGCTCTTAGCAATGCCTGAGGTTTTAATCAGTAGCTGTATGACCCCAGGCAAGCTATTTTATATTTTGTTCCCTAGTTTCCTCATCTACAAGAAGTTGTGATAATAATACCTACCTCGTAGAGCAAGCGTGAGGATTAAATAAAATAATGTGCCTAGCACAGTGGTATTCTATACAGAATACTGTACTCCCTCATCAGGTGAATATACTCTCCCTTAATCCTGAAGCTGATGCAACTGTGTGGTAAATGTTATCACTTTATAGAGGAGCAAAACCTGACTGTCAGACTGTCAAGAAAATCCTATTTTCTTTCCTGTTTTTTTTTTTTTTTTTTTTTTGAGGGGGGATCTTGCTCTGTCACCCCGGCTGGAGTGCAGTGGCGCAATCTTTGCTCACTGCAACCTCCGCCTCCCGGGTTCACACCTTTCTCCTGCGTCAGCCTCCCAAGTAGCTGGAACTACAGGCGCCCACCACCACACTCAGCTAATTTTTTTGTATTTTTAGTAGAGACAGGGTTTCATTGTGTTAGCCAGGATGGTCTTGATCTCCTGACCTCGTGATCTGCCCGCCTCAGCCTCCCAAAGTGCTGGGATTACAGGCGTGAGCCACTGTGCCCGGCTGAAAATCCTATTTTCTTAATGAAACATTATAAAATTGGATATTGGAGATGTGTCCGCCCCCCTTCAATAAAAAAGTCATCCAACTTTCCTAACACGCTGAGGTAAAAAAACTTTCAGTGAAGAAAAAGAATAGTAGCAGCAGTAATAATAATAGCAAACACATGTTTACTGGATTTGAGCCTTAGAGGAATGATATGGCCTAGAGATTAAAATGTGAGTCATCTGTATAGGGGTGATATTTGAAGTCACATACATAATTGAGGGTGTCTGGAAGAGTTATATGAGAAGAGAGCAATCCTAGGACTGAGTCCTAAGGAACTGAATCACTGAATGGCCAGGAAGAAAAAGAGGAGTGTAAAAATGAGTCCCAGGACTCGTGACACCAAGGCTGCTGCGAGCGGCTATGAAGAGTCGGGGTTGAGGCGGGGTTGAGCCCCAGCTGAGCCGAGGGCTCGCACTCTTCTGGTCTCCCAGGACCGCCCCACCTGAAGAAATGAGTGGTGGATTGGCTCCAAGTAAGAGCACAGTGTATGTATCCAGCTTGCCCTTTTCCCTGACAATGACTTGTAGTGGATATTTTCCAACCATGGCAAAGTTGTAAAGGTTACCATAATGAAAGATCAAGATATCAGGAAGAGTAAAGGGGTTACATTTATTGTATTTTTGGATAAAGAATGCACAAAACTGTACCAGGGCAATACACAACAAACAGTTATTTGGTAGAGTGATAAAAGCAAGCGTTGGCTGGTTGCGGTGGCTCATGCCTGTAATCCCAGCACTTTGGGAGGCCGAAGTGGGCGGATCACTTGAGCCCAGGAGTTCAAGACCAGCCTGGCCAATATGGTGAGACTCCATCTCTACTAAAAATACAGAAACTAGTCAGGTGTGGTGGCGCGCCTGTAATCCCAGCTACTAGGGAGGTGAGACAGGAGAATCACTTGAACCTGGAAGGCAGAGGTTGCAGTGAGCAGAGATCACGCCACTGCACTCCAGTCTGGGTGACAGAGCAAGACTCCATCTCAAAAAAAAAAAAAAAAAAAAAAAAAAAAAAAAAAAAAAAAAAAAACAAAACAAAACAAAAACAAAAACAAGAGGAAACATTACTATTGACAATGGAAGAGCAGCTGTGTTCATCCGAAGGCGAAACTACTTTGATAAATCCAAGTGTTATTAATGTGGGGAAAGTGGACACTTAAGTTATGCCTGTCTGAAAAATATGCTTGGAGAATGTGGGCCTCCAAAGAAGAAAGAAAAAAAGAAAAAAAAGAAAGTTCCTGAATCAGAAGAAATTGAGGAAGCAGAAGAAAGCAAAGATGAAGGGGAGAATCCTGCTCTTGACAGCCTGAGTCAGGCCACAGCATTCCAGCAAGCCAAAATTGAAAAACAAAACAAATGGAAACCCAGTTCAGGAGGCCCCTCAACATCAGATGATTCAAGATGCCCAAGGATAAAGAAAAGCACATATTTCCGTGATAAGGAAGAAACTCAGTGATTAAAATCTTGCCCTAGCACAGTAATAAAAATTAAGATTTGTTAGTAACAATCTTGATGATCTAAGTTTAATAAAAATAAGAAAAGTTAACACTATCATGTTAATACTATTACTGTCATCCCAAGAAAAATGATATATTTTCTCTCCTTCTTTTTGAGATGGAGTTTCGCTCTGTCACCCAGGCTGGAGTGCAGTGGCACGATCCAGGCTTACTGCAGCCTCTGCCTCCTCCCAGGTTCCAGCGATTCTTCTGCCTCAGCCTCCCAGGTAGCTGGGATTACAGGCACACACCACTACACCCGGCTAATTTTTGTATTTTTAGTAGAGACAGGGTTTCACCATGTTGACCAGGCTGGTCTTGAACTCCTGACCTCAGGTGATCTGCCCGCCTCAGCCTCCCCAAGGGCTAGGATTACAGGTGTGAGCCACCGCGCCTGGCTGAGAAAAGATTTGGAAGGCCGAGGTGGGCAGATCATGAGGTCAGGAGTTCGAGACCAGCCTGGCCAACATAGTGAAACACTATCTCTACTAAAAATACAAAAAATACATGACCAGGAGTGGTGGCTCATGCCTGTAATCCCAGCACTTTGGGAGACTGAGGGGGGCAGATCATCAGGTCAGGAGATCGAGACCATCCTGGCCAACAGTGAAACCCTGTTTCTACTAAAAATAGAAAAAAATTAGCCAGGCATGGTGGCAGGCACCTGTAGTCCCGTGACTCGGGAGCTTGAGGCAGGAGAAGGGAATAAACCCAGGAGGCGAAGCTTGCAGTAAGCCGAGATTGCGCCACTGCACTCCAGCCTGGGCGACAGAGCAAGACTCAGTCTCAAAAAAACAAAAAAAAACCCACAAACTTCCTGAAGACCGAAAAGTTGAATGATTTATTGTTATTTATGTTAATACACTTTTCAAGATAATTTTGTCTTTGAATATGGGTGTTTTGTCATCATATTTCTTGTAGCTTTATCCCAATCTGGATAAATTGAAAGTAACTATAAAATAAATTGTAAATACCTATAAAATATAAAGTAACATAGCTCTAAAAGGCTTAAAATCAAACACAGGTGTTATTTGTCTGCCCTACCCATAGCACCAAATTCCATTCCCTAGAAGAAACTATTCATATGTGCATACACGTTGCTAAATACAATACATATATTTCTGTCACTTAATAAAAGAATGAAGGGGAATTATTCAGTCTCTTATACTTCTCCTACCATCCTCAATCTTCCCAATGTGGCTGTGTTAAAAATTTTGGGTCCCGCACTTTGTGAGGCCGAGGTGGATGGATCACCTGAGGTCAGGAGTTCGAGACCAGCCTGACCAACATGGTGAAACACGGTATCTACTAAAAAATACAAAAATTAGCCAGGCATGGTGGCAGGCACCTGTAATCCCAGCTACTTGGGAGGCTGAGGCAGGAGAATCGCTTGAACCTGGGAGGTGGACATTGCAGTGAGCCAAGATCGTACCATTGCACTCCAGCCTGGGTGACAGAGCAAGACTCCATCTCAAAAAAAAAAAAAAATTACAGCCAGGTGCAGTGGCTCATGCCTGTAATCCCAGCATTTTGGGAGGCCGAGGCGGTTGGATCACCTGAGGTCAGGAG
>NW_022297667.1:4040-9956 GCF_002776525.5 Piliocolobus tephrosceles
CTCCAGCCTGGGCAACAGAGTGAGACTCCTTCTAAAAAAAAAAAAAAGGGGGGGGGAGAAAATCCATTTGTATTTTTTTTAATGACCATGTAAATACTTTTCACTTCTGAGCCGAGGAGTATGCTATGATTATATTTTTCCTAGAGTTAATAATTGTCTATTTTTTTCCATGTATCTTCTGTGTATTTATGATGAAATCTTCCCATTCTGTCTGCAGGTAGTTATATGGGAATGGGATTAGAGAGTCTTTAATTTTCTACTTTGTGTATTTCTATATTGTTTAACTTTATAAGAACACCCATTTATTACTTTTTTAACTGGTAAAAGCAATAAAAATAAGAAAAGTTAATACTATCATAATAATACTATTGTTGTCATCCCAAGAAAAAAATATATTAAAAAGATTTATTTGAAAAATAAATAAGGGCCGGGTGCGGTGGCTCAAGCCTGTAATCCCAGCACTTTGGGAGGCCGAGACGGGCGGATCACGAGGTCAGGAGATCCAGACCATCCTGGCTAACACGGTGAAACCCCGTCTCTACTAAAAAATACAAAAAAAAAACTAGCCGGGCGAGGTGGCGGGCGCCTGTAGTCCCAGCTACTGGGGAGGCTGAGGCAGGAGAATGGCGTAAACCCGGGAGGCGGAGCTTGTAGTGAGCTGTGATCTGGCCACTGCACTCCAGCCTGGGCCACAGAGCAAGACTCCGTCTCAAAAAAAAAAAAAAAGAAAAATAAATAAATAAAAATAAAAATGAGATTGAAAGGAATGGCCAGAGAAGTAGGACAAAGAAGAGGCATGATGGGTCACAGAAGCCAATGATGTATCAAAGTATTTCAAGGATTATTTCTTGTCATATTTTGCTTGACAGGTCAAGTGAGATGAGGACTAAAAGTATCCATTGGATTTAGTGATTTGATAGTCATTGGTGACATTATCACCACAGACTGAGGAAGTCAGATGAGAGTGTGTTATATTAATAAAAGGGAGTAAGAAGAAGGAAATGGAAAAATAATAGTTATTTCAAGAAGTTTGGCTATAACAGATAGAAGGGTGTTAGTTGGTAGCTGGAGAGGGATATGAACTCAAGGGAAATCGTTTTTGTAAGACTGGAGAGACTGGAGCATATTTAAATATCAATAAAAATATGTCAACGAGGCCAGACGCAGTGGCTCACGCCTGTAACCCCAGCACTTTGGGAGGCCGAGGTGGGTGGATCACCTGAGGTCAGGAGTTCAAGAACAGCCTGGCCAACGTGGTGAAACCCTGTCCCTACTAAAAATACAAAAATTAGCTGGGTGTGGTGGCAGGCACCTGTAATCCCAACCACTCGGGAGGCTGAGGCAGGAGAATCGCTTGAACCCGGGAGGTGGAGGTTGCAGTGAGCCGAGATCCTGCCATTGCACTCCAGCCTGGGCAATAAGAGAGAAACTCCGTCTCAAAAAAAAAAAAAAACCTCAGTGAGAGGGGAATGCTGAATAAACAGGAGAGAGAAGGGATAATTAATAGTGGAAGGTTTCTGGGAAGGTGTAAGGAGATCGCATATAGTAGGAAGAAATGAGAAGTATAAAAGGAGGTAGGAAGAGGATTTGTTCTAATGTGAGCAAATATGTAGATTTGATGGTGGGAAATGGGGAATTAAATGAGATAACGCATGCAAAGCACTTAGCATAGTGCCTGGCACAGTTTGTATCAGAAATGGTAACTATGGCTATTGTTGTTATTTTTCATGTCATAACACCTGCTTGAAGATTTCTCACCTTTTAGGCTTTGTCCATGTGAAATGAGCTAGTATCCTACTTTATTAATGCTATAAATTTCAATTTTTATTTTTTTGAGATGGAGTCTAGCTCTGTCGCCCAGGCTGGAGTACAGTGGCATGATCTTGGCTCACTGCAACCTCTACTTCCCGGTTTCAGGTGATTCTCCTGCCTCAGCCTCCTGAGTAGCTGGGATTACAGGTGCCCACCACTACGCCCGGCTAATTTTTGTATTTTTACTAGAGGAGAGATTTCACCAAGTTGGCCAGGCTGGTCTCGAACTCCTGGCCTCAAGTGATCTGCCCACCTTGGCCTCCCAAAGTGCTGGGATTACAGGTGTAAGCCACCGCACTTGACTTTCAAATTGTATATGTTAAATTTATATACAACAAGGGTTACTTGGTTTTTTTTTTTTTTTGAGAGAGAGTCTCACTCTGTCGCCCAGGCTGGAGTGCAGTGGCGTGATCTTGGCTCACTGCAAGCTCCGCCTCCCAGGTTCATGCCATTCTCCTGCCTCAGCCTCCCGAGTAGCTGGGACTACAGGTACCCGCCACCACACCCAACTAATTTTTGTTTTTGTATTTTTAGCAGAGATGGGGTTTCACTGTGTTAGCCAGGATGGTCATGATTTTCTGATCTCATGATCCGCCCGTCTCGGCCTCCCAAAGTGCTGGGATTATAGACTTGAGTCACTGCGCTCGGCCAAGAGTTACTTGAACTTTTGATTCCTCGCCTCTGTTCTCTTTAGAATTTCTGGATATTTGCTGGTTCCCTGATTTTGATAAGAAGATAGAAAAAAGCTGTGCCTTTAAGATTAATGGGCCAGGTGCAGTGGGTCACGCCTGTAACCCCAGCACTTTGGGAGGCCAAGGCAGGCGAATTACTTGAGGTCAGGAGTTCAAGACCAGTCTGGCCAACATGGTGAAACCTCATCTCTACTAAAAATACAAAAATTAGCCGGTCGTTATTGCGTGTGCCTGTAAACCCAGCACTTTGGGATGCTGAGGCAGGCAGTTCACTTGAGTCCAGGAGTTCAAGATCAGCCTGGGCAACATGGCAAAACCCCATCTCTACAAAAAATACAACAATCAGGCAGTTGTGGTGACATGTGCCTGTGGTCCCAGCTACTTGGGAGGCTGAGGTGGTAGGATCACTGGAGTCTGGGAGGTGAATGTTGCAGTGAGCTGAGATGGTACCACTGCACTCCAGACTGGATGGCAGAGCAAGACACCATCTCAACAACAACAACAAAAAAAAAAAAAAAAAGAGAGAGAGAAAGACAGAGAGAGAGATCACTCCTCACTCCTCCTCTGATTAAGAATCTACATTTGAGGCCGGGTGCTATGGCTCACACTTATAATCCCAGCATTTTAGGAGGCCAAGGAGGGTGGATCACAAGGTCAGGAGTTCAAGACCAGCCCGGCCAAGCTGGTGAAACCCCATCTCTACTAAAAATACAAAAAATTAGTCGCGTGTGGTGGCAGGCACCTGTAATCCCAGCTACTTGGGAGATTGAGATAGGAGAATCGCTTGAACCCGGGAGGCAGGGGTTGCGGTGAGCCGAGATCACACCATTACAGTCCAGCCTGGGCAACAAGAGTGAAACTCTGTCTCAAAAATACATACATACATACATACATACATACATACATACATACATAAAAAGAATCTACATTTGGCTGGGTGCAATGGCTCACACCTGTAATCCCAGCACTTTGGGAGGCTGAGGTGGGAGGACTGCTTAAGGCCAGAAGTTTGAGACCAGCCTGGGAAACATAGCAAAATCCTGCCTCTACTAAAAATACAAAAAATTAGCCGAGCGTGGTAGTGCACGCCTGTAGTCTCAGCTTCTCAGGAGGCTGAGGTGGGAGGATTGCTTGAGCCAGGGAGGTTGATTGGCTGGGCATGGTGGCTCACACCTATAATCCCAACACACTGGGAGACCGAGGTGGGCAGATCACTTGAGGTTAGGAGTTCGAGACTAGCTTGGCCAACATGGCAAAACCCCATCTCTACTAAAAATGTAAAAATTAGCCAGGCGTGGTGGTGCATGCCTGTAGTCCCAGCTAATCGTGAGGGTGAGGCTTGAACCCGGGAGGCAGAGGTTGCAGCGAGCCACGACTGCGGCCACTATGCACCTGGGAGACAGAGCGAGACCTTGTCTTAAAAAAAAAAAAAAAAAAGAGAGAGAGAGAGTAAAAAAAAATAGAGAGAGAGAGAGAGAGAGAAAAAAAATATATATATATATATATTTTTTTTTTTACAAAGGCCTATAATGCCCTTTTAACTCTCTTTTAAATCACTTTCAAAATCCTTGACCTAGAATTTTAGGCTCCTGTTAATCTAGCCACACTCCATTTAACTTTTTCGTCTTCTTTCTTCAACATAACCTCTGTTACCAGTGCTTACAAGAGGACTAAGCTTGGAGAGACTCTGCAGAGAAGCATTTACTTTTTACTCTACATACTTCTGCATTTAATTTTTTTTCAGTGATAACGTACTACTTTTGGAATTTAAAATGAAGCACAATAAATAAATTAAAACAACTTTTGCCCTAGTATCGCTCTCCCTAATCTTCCATACCCATCAAAATTAATTTCTCATTATTCAGATTTCCATTCAAATGTACAGGTGACATTTGAACAAGGGTTTTAACTGCATGGGTCCACTTATATGTGGATTTTCTTCTGCCTCCGCTACCCCTGAGATAGTAAGATCAACCCCTCATCTTCCTCCTCCTCCTCCTCCTCAGCCTATGAAGACAATGATGAAGAACTTTATGATAACCCACTTCCACTTAATGAATAATAAATATATTTTCCCTTCCTTATGGTTTTTTTTGTTTGTTTGTTTGTTTGTTTGTTTGTTTTGAGACAAGGCCTCACTCTGTTGCCCAGGCTGGAGTGCAGTGCGATGATCATGGCTTACTGTAGCTTCGATCTCCTGGGCTCAGGTGATCCTCCTACCTTACCTTCCCAAGTAGCTGGGACTACAGGTGTGCGCTACCATGTCTGGCTAATTTTTTTGTATGTTTCTGTAGAGTGGGTTTCGCCATGTTGTCCAGGCTGGTCTTGAACTAGGCACAAGTAATCTGCCTACCTCAGCCACCCAAAGTGCTAGGATTACAGGCATGAGCCACCATGCCCAGCCCCTTATGATTTTCTTAACAACATTTTCTTTTCTCTAGCCTACTTTATTGTAAGAATGCAGTATATAATACGCATAACATTCAACATATGTGTTAATTGACTATGTTATCAGTAAGGCTTCTGGTCAACAGTAGGCTATTAGTAGTTAAGTTTTTGGGAAGTCAAAAGTCGACTATGGGCTGGGGGCAGTGGCTCACGCATGTAATCCCAACACTTTGGGAGGCCGAGGCAGGTGGATCATGAGGTCAGGAGTTCAAGACCAACCTGGCCAACACAGTGAAACTACAGAAATTCGCTGGGCGTGATGGCGGGCGCCTGTAATCCCAGCTACTCAGAAGGCTGAGGCAGGAGAATCACTTGAACCTGGGAGGCGGAGGTTGCAGTGAGCCGAGATCGCCCCACTGCACTCCAGCCTGGGCTACAGAGTTAGACTCCATCTCAAAAAAAAAAAAAAAAGTCCACTATGTGGTGGCTGGGTGTGGTAGCTCACACCTGTAATCCCAGCACTTTGGGAGGCAGAGGTGGGAGGATAACTTGAGGTCAGGAGTTTGAGACCAGCCTGGGAAACACAGTGAAATCCCATCTCTACTAAAAATAAAAAAGATTAGCCAGGTGTGGTGGCACATGCCTGTAATCCCACCTACTTAGGAGGCTGAGGCATAAGAATCGCTGGAACTTAGGAGGCGGAGGTTGCAGTGAGCCAAGATCATGCCACTGCATTCCAGCCTGGGCAACAGAGTGAGACTCTGTCTCAAAAAATAAATAAATAAATAAAAATTTTAAAAAAGAAGTCAGGCCGGGCGCGGTGGCTCAAGCCTGTAATCCCAGCACTTTGGGAGGCCGAGACGGGCGGATCACAGGTCAGGAGATCGAGACCATCCTGGCTAACACGGTGAAACCCTGTCTCTACTAAAATTACAAAAAACTAGCCGGGCGAGGTGGCAGGCGCCTGTAGTCCCAGATACTCAGGAGGCTGAGGCAGGAGAATGGTGTAAACCCGGGAGGCGGA
>NW_022297667.1:10056-10629 GCF_002776525.5 Piliocolobus tephrosceles
AAAAAAAAAAAAAAAAAAAAAAAAAAGAAGTCAAATGTGTGGGGAGTCAGTGCCCACCTTGCATTGTTCAAGGGTCAACTGGACTTCTTAACCTTCACATTTATGGTTAATTTTCAACTAGGGAACCAAGACAATTCAATGGGAGAAAGAATAGTTTTTTTTTTTTGAGACGGAGTCTCGCTCTGTCGCCCAGGCTGGAGTGCAGTGGCCGGATCTCAGCTCACTGCAAGCTCCGCCTCCCGGGTTTACGCCATTTTCCTGCCTCAGCCTCCTGAGTAGCTGGAACTACAGGTGCCCGCCACCTCGCCCGGCTAGTTTTTTGTATTTTTTAGTAGAGACGGGGTTTCACCGTGTTAGCCAGGATGGTCTCGATCTCCTGACCTCGTGATCCGCCCATCTCGGCCTCCCAAAGTGCTGGGATTACAGGCTTGAGCCACCGCGCCCGGCCAAGAATAGTCTTTTCAACAAATGGTACTGAGACAACTGGACATCCACAAGCAAAAGCATAAGGTTAGACCCCTATTTCACATCACATACAAAAATTAATTGAAAATAAATCAATGACCTAAATAT
>NW_022297668.1:0-273 GCF_002776525.5 Piliocolobus tephrosceles
TGTAATGGAATGAAATGCCACACGGAATGGATTGGAATTTTGAATGAAGTGTATTATGGAATGGAATGGAAAGGAATATGGAATGGAATGGAATGGAACATGGAATGGAATGGAATGGAATGGAATACGCAATGAAATGGAATATGGAACGGAATGAAATGGAATGGAATATGTAATGGAATCGAATGGAATATGGAATGGAATGGAATGGAAGATGGAATGCAATGGAATATGGAATGGAAAGGAATGGAATTGAATGGAAGGTACACTGGA
>NW_022297668.1:373-823 GCF_002776525.5 Piliocolobus tephrosceles
AATAGCATGGAATGGAATGGAATATAGAATGGAATGGAATGGAATATGGACTGGAATGAAATATGGAATGGAATGGAATGGAATGGATTATGGAATGGAATGGAAGGGAATATTGAAAGGAATGGAATGCAATGGAATAGAATATGGAATGGAATGGAATTAGAATGCAATGAAATGGAATAAAATGCAATGAAATATGGAATGGAATGGAATGGAATATGGAATGGAATGGAATAAGGAATGGAATGGAATATGGAATGGAATGGAATGGAATATGTGATGGAATGGAATGGAATATGGAATGGAATGGAATGGAATATGTGATGGAATGGAATGGAATATTGAACGGAATAGAATATAGAACGGAATGGAATGGAATATGGAATGGAATGGAATATGGAACGGAATGTAATGGAAAGGAATATGGAATGGAATAAAATGGATTGGAAC
>NW_022297668.1:923-2151 GCF_002776525.5 Piliocolobus tephrosceles
GAATGGAATTGAATGGAAGGTACACTGGAATGGAAAGGAATAGCATGAAATGGAATGGAATATAGAATGGAATGGAATGGAATATGGACTGGAATGAAATATGGAATGGAATGGAATGGAAGGGAATGGATTATGGAATGGAATGGAAGGGAATATTGAAAGGAATGGAATGCAATGGAATAGAATATGGAATGGAATGGAATTAGAATGCAATGAAATGGAATGAAATGCAATGAAATATGGAATGGAATGGAATGGAATATGGAATGGAATGGAATATGGAATGGAATGGAATATGGAATGGAATGGAATGGAATATGTGATGGAATGGAATGGAATATGGAATGGAATGGAATGGAATATGTGATGGAATGGAATGGAATATGGAACGGAATAGAATATAGAACGGAATGCAATGGAATATGGAATGGAATGGAATATGGAAAGGAATGTAATGGAAAGGAATATGGAATGGAATAAAATGGATTGGAACGGAATGCAATAGGGAATGGAATATTACGCAATGTAATATGGAATGGAATGGAATGTCAAATGGAATGGAATATGTAATTGAAAGGAATGGATGGGATCGGAATGGAATGGAACAGAACGGAATATGGAATGGAATGGAATGGATGGAATATGGAATGGAATGGAATGTGGAATGGAATGGAATATGGTATGGAAAACGATATGGAATGGAAAGGAATGGAAGGGAATGGAAAGCAAAGGAATGCAATACAAAATGGAATGTAATGGAATGTAATGTAATGGAATGGAATGGAATATGGAAAATATCGAATAGAATAGGGAATGGAATATGGAATGCAATGTAATGCAATAGGGAGCGGAATGAAATATGAAATTGGATGGATTGGAATGGAATGGAATGAATTGGAATGGAATATTGAAAGGAATGGAAAGGCGTGAAGAGGAATGGAATGGAATATGAAATGGAATGGAATGAAATATGAATGGAAGGGAATATGGAATGGAATGGAGTGGAAAATGGAATGGAATGAAATGTAATGGAATATGGAATGAAATGGAATATGAAATGGAATGGACTATGGAATGGAATGGAGTATGGATTGCAAAGGAATATAAAATGGAGTGTAATGGAATATGGAATTGAATGGAAAATGGGACGGAATGGAATGTAATGGAAAGGAGTGGAATGGAATATGGAATATGGAATGGAATAGAATGGAATGGATTGGACTGGATT
>NW_022297670.1:0-4545 GCF_002776525.5 Piliocolobus tephrosceles
GAAATCTTTCTTTTCTTTCTTTCTATGTGTTTAGAGCTGATAAGCAAAGAATGAAAAAGGAGACAGAGAAAGGAAAGAGGACTAACAAAGGGTAAGTCATGGCATATTTTTGGTTACATATTATTTTCATAAGCAATAAATAAAACACCCAGAATCTTTTTCTCTTCAAGCAATTTTGCCATTAGGAAACTTGTTGGCAAAACTTGAGATGTTGCCCAACCCATGGTTAAAGCAAGAGATGAGTAAGGGACAACTTCCAAAACATATATAGTTGATCTTTGAGCAACAAAGGTTTGAACTGTGCAGGTCCAGTTACTTGCAGAGTTGTTCAGCCAAACGCGGATCAAAAATTCAGTATTTACAGGATTCAACATCCATATATTTGGAGGGCCAGCCTTTTTTTCACTGCATATACCAAGGGACAAGTAGAGTGTACCTCATCTTGACCATCTTTCTCTGTACCCTACCCGAGCTAAATATCTGCAAGAGGTGGATTGAAACATGGTTTAAACCCCTCCAGACTTAAGTTTCAAATGACTACTATTGTGCCTTGGACAACGATTAATTAAGTTTGGAGATGCACAGAATAAATGGAAAAAATACAAGGTAGAAAACTATGTTCATGATGCTTTGGATCAACATGTGAGGCACTCTGTTTCTTAAACTAAAATCAGAAGAATGAATTAGTTAAATTATATAATTTAACTTAGGGGACTAATAACAAATTCTAGCTGTGATTTATTATTTTATATTCTGTACCTATAGATATTAACAATTGGTCTCATTATTTTACTTAGTTTAGATGAAATTTGGAAATCGCTTTGCTGCAACTGAAGAATGCAAAAGTTAATTTATCTATGATTTTTCTAAAAAGTTCATACAATACCTAATTACTAAATGAGTCCAAAAGGCAGATAAAATCACAACTTGCCTGTGTATGTTTAGAAAAAATTAGCTCTTTTAAATTTAGAAAATCTTTCACAAAAATTGGAAAATTTATTTTTTAATATTTTAAATTTCTGATTTTATTTCCTCAGTATTTTTGTTAGTGTGTTGCTGCCACATTAGAAAGAAAGGCTAGAACATGTTTTTAAATATGTTTTTTAATAAGATAAAACATTTTATCCGTGGAGACTTTGAAACCTTGAACACATAAACCACTCTGAAAATTCATCATTGTTTAGTTTTGGGCTAAACGATTCAATATGGCTTTAATTAGCTTTCAAAGTTTCCAATGCAAAATACAGTGGTGGCAGAAAGTAATTATTTAAAGGAAAAGTACAGACTGTGCTAAAATGCAAAGCCTAATCTTCAAGAAACGCTAAACACAGCATAGTGTTGTCTTCATATGGCCTTTGGCTCATTTTGATTTAAAAATACGTTTCTTTCATTTTCCATAGAATATAAACAGCTTTAGAAATTTGGTTAACTTTGAAAGTTGTAGCCAACAGTCTTTTCTGCAAGAGTTCAAATTTGTTATTTAAAGGAAAAGAGAGCTCATAAAAGTTTCTTTATCACTCATCAAAATCTTTGATGTGGTGTTTATTCACAAGTTATTGAAAATAGGGTGTAAGGATATGAATCTCAAAAGAAAAAACAGTGCTATCAAGAGGACTGTTGGTCATCTCCACATGTGATCTAAACTGATGCCCATCTCTAAATATCTATGTTGAAAAGGGCAAATAACACTTGGATAGGAGCTTTGATTAAGTAAAAAAAGAAAAGAAAAGAAAAAGAAACAGTTGCTTGAAGAGTATTTGAAATATGCTTTAGAAAATCATAGGTTTTGGACAGGCATGGTGGCTCACGTCTGTAATCCCAGCACTTTGGGAGGCTGAGGCGGGCAGATCATGATGTCAGGAGTTCAAGACCAGCCTGGCCAATATGGTGAAACCCCATCTCTACTAAAAAAACACAAATTAACTGGGCATGATGGCATGTTGCTGTAGTCCCAGCTACTTGGGAGACTGAGGTAGAAGAATAGCTTGAACCCAGGAGGCAGAGGTTGCAGTAAGCCAAGATTACCCCACTGAACTCCAGCCTGGTGAAAGAGTGAGACGCCATCTCAAAAAAACAAGAAAAAGAAAGACAGAAAGAAAATTATAGGTTTGGAATGTATTCTCCCTGAGAATGTATCTCACAGTAATTATCCCAAGTTAAGCTTGGGATTATGTACCCATATGCATTATTTCCCAACTGACTAATATTAATGGTATCTTACATTTATCAATACATTAATTGGTAACTCCAGAACATTTTTATAGTAAGTATCTTATTTTATCTAGTAAAACTCTTTACAAAAGTTGGGCAGTTGTTTTTTTCTACTTGAAACAAACAAAAAAAATCGTAAGAATATTAACTGAATTACTTAAATTTCTATTGATACAAGCACAGATTTTTTTTTCTCTTTATATTCTATTCTGTCTTTTGTGTACAATCATCCAATTTTATAAGATATCATCCCTTTAAAAACTAATTTTCCAGATATAATAATATAGTACTGTGCTATCGTTTTCTTTTAGATATGAGGGTGATATGCTTTGAATGCATCCTCTAAATGTCATGTGTTAGAAATTTAATCCACAATGTGACAGTGATGGGAGGTGGGACATTAAAGAGGTGATTAGGTCATGAAGGCTCTGCCCACATGAATGTATTAATGCTGTTATTGTGAAAATGCGTTAGGTTTTGAAGGAGTGGGTTTCTGATAGAAGGAAGAGTTTGGCCATCTTCCTCTTGCTGTCTCTAATGCTTTCTTGCCCTTCGGCCTTTCACCATACGATGATGAAGCATGAGGACCTTGCTAGATGTCAGCACCTTAAAGTGGACTTCCCAGTCTCCAGAACTCTAAGAAGTAAATTTATTTTTCTTATAAATTAGCTAGTCCGACTGACACAGAATGGTTCTTTCCTGTGGAAATGGCATAATTTTCAATACCCAAGTAATAGATATTCCTTCCAGCCTCTGTAGCTTGAAGATTTTGGCTTCATAGACAGGACATAGCAGCCATTCTGGTTTTCTATGTTGCCAAGTTACATCACTCAGAGTCTTAGGATATTCTATCCCGAGTACCACCATCTCAGGTCTGCTATTGACGTGACTTTGAGCTAATTACTTTATTTCTCTGTGCTTCTGTTTCCTTTTCTATCAAATTGTACTTACCCCATGAAGAATTGTAAGAAGTAAATGACTTAGTATGCACATGACTTTTAGAACATAGTAAGTGCTCAGCAAATATTAGTTATTAATATTACTTGCTTTTAATTTTTAAACATTATGATAAACTTTAAGAACAATCAAAATAGCAATTATCTTTTTTATACATTTATGTAAATTTTCTTAGGAACTCATATGAACTGATACTAACTCTGTTTTGTAAATGATAAAACCAAGATTATATTTTACAAATGATAAAACCAAGGTTACATAAATTGTTTAGGGTCACACAACTAGTAAACAGTAGAGTTTGTATTACAAACCCATTGATTCTGACCCTGGAGCCATAATCTTTAAGAGTTATAATATATAACTACTTATAGATTTTATATTAGGTTCTCTCTACTCTTGACTTTCAGGTATGCCCTGAGATAATTTTCTCTCACTATTTATTAAGAATGCATGGATTGAGAGAAATGTCTAGTTTGTAGATTTATATGAGAATATCTAGCTGATTCTCTTGCATTGTTCCCAAGTTTGTGAAGAGATGAACATCCCCCCCGCCCAAAAAAAAAAAAAAAAAAAAAAAAAAAAAAAAACAGCTGGACTGGGGAACTTTGTGGCCATAAGAATATTAGGTAGCCAGGTGAATAGAACAGGTTAATACAGGAACATCCTTCAACTAAGATCTGTAGTAATTGAAAACTCAATTATTTAATTAGCTTCTGAAAAATGTTTTTCTCGTGACTATTATGACTTAAGCTTGTCCTCAAGCTATATAACTGTCCTCTGAGACACAGAAACATGATATTCCCCTTCTTCCCCTATTCCCTATTAGTTTAGTACCACATCTCAGCAGTCATACTGTAGTATTATAAATTACACATTTTAATATTTCAGTAAAAATTTGACATGTTGCACAATTTGAAAGCCTCCGCATTAGCACTATTCAGTCCTGATTTGTAAAACTCTGATAAATGTTACTATATATTGGTGAAATTATACCGCAGTGGCTTACTCCCTTTCATATCAAGTTGTCTGTGATCATGACTAAGAAAATTGTTGTGTGAATTTTCTATATTGCTATATCTACTTCAAATCTAGGATAAAATCTTACTATGCCACCGAAAGAGTATTTCATCTTATCTAAAAAACACAGGGGATGAAACATACTCTGTTACAACTGAGAAGCAGAAAGGTATAGTTGCTTCAGTATCATCTCCTGAATTAAAACAGAAACATAGCTTCAATAATTTGGCATTTTTTGCTGTTTTTAAAACAAAATAAGGTCATGATGCTAGAAAATTATATTTGAAAACCTATTTACATAGCATATGCTAAACATATATTTTGAGTTATATGAATTTACTTTATTTAGAATTCCTGTTT
>NW_022297671.1:0-1843 GCF_002776525.5 Piliocolobus tephrosceles
CAGGGCTAGAGCCGACCTCCACCCGGCCGAGCCCCTGGCCTCCGGGTTCTGGGATGTGGGCCGGGCTGAAGTCCACCCAGGTTTCTCGCTCCTCCTTGGAGCACCCATCAGTATCTGCATTCTCCATCCTTCTCCATTCTTCTCTGGGGCACGGCCTGCTTGCAGTGGGTCCCTGGCAAGCAGGAAGACCAGGCTGCCCTTGCTGGCATATTCCAAGCCTTTGCCCACTTTGAATCTGCTACCTCCTTCCTACTGGCCAGAGCCAGTCCAAAGTCAAGGGAGGAGAGCCCACCCACCACCCAGAGGCCACAGCGAGATGGAGGTAAAATTCTGCTACAGGGGAGTGAAAAACCAATGATTAAATCGCTAATTGAATTGTAAGTTAAACTGCTCTAAGGCATAGACTGGTGTAAATGCCTAAACAAAAGAGAAGTGGATTTCTCTCTTGACAACCATGGCAGGTTTTCAGTTTGACAATGGCCAGTCATTCAGGGCCCCAGGCTGAGGGTGACACTGTTGTCCTCAAGCAAAGCTTCCTGTGTCACCCTGGTTGTTGCCAGGCCCTGGGAAAGGGAAAGTGAACAGAGGGCCTTTTGGGCCAGTCACAGGAGAGGCACACGTCACTGCTGTCACCTCCACTGCAGGTGGCCACCCGGGCACACCCCTTGCCAGGGAACCTGGCGGATTCAATCTAGCCCAGGCCCAGGACGAGGGGCACCCAATCTCGCTGGACAGCGCAGGCTCTGCGCTGGTTAGTTTTTTTTTTTGAGACGGAGTCTCGCTCTGTTGCCCAGGCTGGAGTGCAGTGGCCGGATCTCCGCTCACTGCAAGCTCCGCCTCCCGGGTTTACGCCATTCTCCTGCCTCAGCCTCCCGAGTAGCTGGGATTACAGGCGCCCGCCACCTTGCCCGGCTCATTTTTTGTATTTTTTAGTAGAGACGGGGTTTCACTGTGTTAGCCAGGATGGTCTCCATCTCCTGACCTCGTGATCTGCCCGTCTCGGCCTCCCAAAGTGCTGGGATTACAGGCTTGAGCCACCGCGCCCGGCCTAGTTCTTTGGTTTGTGGTGCATCCTTGGGGTTGGTGATCCCAGCTGTGTGTGGGATCCCTGCTTGTCCATCAGCACGTGGTCAGGCACCTCAACTATGGCTGACGGCTTGGGGCCCATGACTCCCCGCTCCCTCTGGGTGTTATTCCACAACGGGATCTCTTCTCTGTCCATCGCCTGTGCTGAGTGTACTCAGTCAAGAGTGAGGCTGCCCTCCCAGACACCCCCAGCCATACCCCTACAACTGTCCCAGGGCCCCTCGGCTCCCCTGGGAGCTGCCGTCACCTGCCAGCAGGTTTCACTTCTGGGCACCAAGGCTATCGTTTCTTCCCTCCAGCCAGAGCAACGTCCCCCACCCCTGTCTCCCCACGACTCCTCCAGATTTCTGGGCCACGGAGGGCACCCTTCTTATCCCTCCTGGTTATAATAGACTTACAGTTTTTTTGTTTTTGTTTTTTTTTGAGACGGAGTTTTCAGCCTGTTGTTGCCCAGGCTGGAGTGCAATGGCACGATCTCGGCTCACCACAACCTCCACCCCCTGGGTTCAAGCAATTCTCCTGCCTCAGCCTCCTGAGTAGTTGGGACTACAGGCATGCACCACCATGCCTGGCTAATTTTGTATTTTTAGTGGAGACGGGGTTTCTCCATGTTGGTCAGGCTGGTCTTGAACTCCTGACCTCAGGTGATCTGCCTGCCTCGGACTCCCAAAGTGCTAGGATGACAGACAGGCGTGAGCCACTGCGCCTGGCGCCTGGCCTCAGGTTTTTTTTTTTTTTTTTTTTTTTTTTTTTTTTT
>NW_022297671.1:1943-13469 GCF_002776525.5 Piliocolobus tephrosceles
CTCCAGGGACTGGAAACAGGAGAGGAGTGTGTCAGGTTTTTTGTTTTTTTAATGTCATTTTCAGGGACTGGAAACAGGAGAGGAGGGTGTCAGGAGGAACTGTATGGAGGGCTACCTTGATTAAATCCCTTCTCAGCCTCTAAACCTATCCAGGTCTCTGGCCTTGGCTGCTTAATCCCTGGGAGCCACACCATTAAGGTCATATTGATGTGGGTCTGTGGACTGCAACCAGGGCTGGAGGAGGTCAGGATGCTAGGAAGTCTTGCCTGCGTCCCCCAGACCCTGGAGCTGCTGTGGACCTCAGGGGACAGAGAGAGTGCCTGCCTCAGAATTCTGGTGACCCCTGGAGTGGGGAACCCCAGGTGGAGCCTTAAAAGTTGCTGTCTAGTGGCTTTGGCAACAGCAGTTGAGTTGGATGGTAGCTTTGGTGACAACAGTGCCAGGGCCCGGCAGGACTCCAGCTGGGATGTTTGTGATAAGACTGTGTTCCCTGGTGCTGGCTCCTCTGCCATGCTGTGCCTTATTTATGCCCAGGGCTCCACTTACTCTGCAGGGATGGACTGGACCCTGCAGGGAGAGGCCCTTTGAAATCCCACAGTCAGGGGCTGCTTTGCTCCTGTTTTTATTCTGGTTTGTGATTTCACTTTGACAAGATTTGGAAACTTAGGAAAATGTGAAAAGCACGTTCCCTGAGGCCTAGGGCCACTGACACCCACGTGTGCCTCCTTCTCAGGGAATTAAGACTGTGTCTGTTACTTTTAAAGAAGATGCAGGACACAGCGGACTAAAGTCCTCCACCTCGAAGCAGACAACCCGCTTCACATGTTTCTGTTACGGAGAAGGCGACACTCAGCAGCTCTTTGGCATCCCAAAGACAGTTTTGTCACTTTTTCCCCTGCCTCGGTGAAGGCAATCAGGGATAAGAAGGTCCAGGCATTCTCCGCCCCTGCTGCCCTACAGGGCCGGGCTGAGGGCACAGGAGCCCCTTCCTTCATCCCCTGCTCCAGGGGAGATGTGCGCTCCAGCCTGGAAGAAGACTCCCTCTGGGCAGGGCGGAGGGCACAGGCCACGCTCCAGATCTCAGTCCCTGGGCCCTGCTGAGGGTGTCCTGGCATTTCCCCTCAATGTGACCCAGCTCGGGCGACAGGGGTCACTCCCCATTCGGGATGAGCCTGGGGCAGCGGACGCCAATCTCACGAACCCTGTCCGGGCTCGGGGCCTGGGACGCATTCCCTGGACTCCAGGATCCCTTTGTACCGATCCCTTTGTACAGAACACAGCGTTATCGCTTGTCCGAGCCCAGGCACCCTCCTTCCTTCCCGGGGCCTGCGTCGCCTGCAC
This sequence comes from Piliocolobus tephrosceles, assembly GCF_002776525.5. Taxonomy (NCBI): domain Eukaryota; kingdom Metazoa; phylum Chordata; class Mammalia; order Primates; family Cercopithecidae; genus Piliocolobus; species Piliocolobus tephrosceles. The sequence goes on from NW_022297671.1 coordinate 3,285, forward strand.
GTCTCCCTGCGGATCCTCGCGGAAACGTGCACAGCAGGGCTCTGAACCGAACCCTCTCCGGCCCCGGGGCTGACCATGTCCATTCAAGCCGCCGTCCCGCTCCCCGCAGCCTGGACGCAGGGTCATCTTCTCCCACCTCCCTCCCGACTCGGGCGCTTCTCCCGACAGCGGAGGGAGGGTCGGAAACCCACAACACGGCGGCGGGATCCTGCTGGCTGTAGCTGGGCGTCTGGGGAGCAACCGCGGGCGCCGCAGTCTCCAGTCTCCGCGCACAGATGCCGGTCGCCAGCAGCGCCTCCCGCCAGCCACGCCCCCTGGGCCGCCCATTGGCCAAGCCTCCCACGCCTCTGAACGATCCCATTGGCCTGCGCCGGCGGCTCAGACAAAGGGAGCGGCCGCGGCGGGCGGTGATTGGGCGGGGTTGGGGGGCGGGGTTGGGGGGCGGGTCGGGCGAGAGCGCGGGTCGGGCGGGAGCCGCGCGCTGGGGAGGCGGGGAGCGCGGCCCAGGGGGAGGGGCGCGGCGTTTCGGGCCCGGGGCCGGGAGTTGCTGGTGTGCGGCGTGGCTCGGGCGCCTTCCCTCGCGGGGGCGGGGCGGCGGGGGCGGGGCGGTTCCTCGTGGGTGGGGCTGGGCGCCCCGGAGGGCGGTGGCCGCGGGGCGCGGGGCGCTGGGATCCCGCCCGCTCCTCCGCCCGCCTTCTCTGTCCTGCACCCCTCCCGCCCCGGGGCTCCTGCCCGGACGGCGGCCGCCGCCGTCTCGTCTTCCCCGAGGGCTCCGCGTCCGTCTCCACATCTCGGCCGGGAACCTGGGAACGCGGGAACTCGAACCCAGGAGGACGTGCCCGAGCCAGGACCCACCGCGGGGACCCTCTGGCCGGGAAGAGGACTCGGGCCCTGGCGGTCGAAGACGGACGCAGCTCCCGGAAAGGCGAGCCGGGTCTCCGGCTCCTGGAGCTTCCTGTGAGCTGACTCGGCGGGGTGCGTCGCTGGGGAGGGAGGGACTGGCCGTGGGGCGAGCAGCCGGGCGGGGAGTGGCTTCTGGGGGCCTTCGCCAGCGGAGGGCCCGCGAGGCCGCCCTCGGAGCGCCGCCAGGTACGTGCGTTTTCCTTGTTTCCCGCGCTCCCAGTGCGCACTCTCGTTAGGGAACGAATAAAATCCCGGTTGGTGTGTAAGATCCTTTCGCTGCAAACGTGTCTTTCTGCGGGGTTCGGGGGTCCGCCGAACACGGGGTAGACCCCGGCCCAAGGTATTCCTGCAGCTTCCACCCGGGACCCTTTTCCACCCTCACCGTGGGCTCGGAGCGGGTGCCAGTTTGGAAATGCTTGTCCCTTTTCTGCAGCTCCGATTGAATTCGCCCGGGAGGTCGTGCGCCCTGCCTCGGCCTCAGAGCTGGAATGACCGGGCTTTGTTCTCCGCAGCCCTCCCCACCCCGTCCTCCTGGAAAATCCGGATTTTCCAGGGATGCTCAGTTTTGAGGGGGTTGTGTTCGGAGGAAGCTTGGGTTGGGAAAACCCGATATTGGCCCCAGTCGGGCGGCAGCTCGCCTTGTCTCGGAGCAGCCCCTCCTAGCCCCCGGAGCCCCGAACTTAGACGGTTAGGAGACGCCCATGGGCTTTGCAGGTATTCTGCGGGGTCCGAGGAGGCCGGGTAGCCTGAGCGGGCTCCTTCCCCTCCCCCATGCGCACGTCAAACAAAAGAATCTTCTAACAGTTTTGGGGACAAAACTCTTCGGAATGTGAGCCTGTAGTCCTCCCCCCCCACTTTCTAGGAAGGACAGGAGTCTTACAACAAAGGCAAGGCTGCGGTTGAAGCAGGCTGAAGGGAAGGAGCGCTGTTATTTTGGGGTACTTGATGAAAGAGAAACTCTCTTTCTCCTCCCAAAATTAGAGGCAGCTGAGTCAGAGCTCTTCCTACTTTCTTAACTGATTAATGGGGTTTCACACGATGTTTGCATTTGGGGTGACTGGGTTTGAAGACTTTCCGAAGTGGGAAAGATCCTGCCTGTGTGGGAGATTGGAAAGCTGGCCTCCACCCGGTGGGGGATAGAACTGGAGTGAAATGGATTCCTGGCCATTTTGCGGAAGATTGGAAATTTAAGGATTTGATGGGGCGGGGGGTGATTTTGTGTCCTTTTCTCTCCCCTCTCCCCCCTCCCCAATTTAGAACAAAGGGCGGAGGCGAAGGAGGCACGATGGGCAGTGGGCTCGGAAGCCGGAGTCGAAAGAAGAACGTTATAAAAATCCGTCACTTCCCAGTCCCCGCGCACTCCCAAATCATCAGAGTTTGGGTGGGGACAAAGTGAATCCCCGCCTAGAGTCGGGTTTGGTATCCATGGCCTGGTTTTCGGCCCGGGCGTCTGGAGCCCTGGGGAACCTCCCCCAGCTCGTCCCAAGTCGCGGTTTCCGAGCTGGGGAGAGAAGGGCCCTGGGGGCGAGAGGGGTCGGGGCACAGCGCGCAGTTTCTCCTGCCGCCTTCGAGGACGGAGACTCGGGGTTCGCAGCGCCCTGGCTGCGCGAATCTCCTCGCTCCCCCCCCCCCCCCGCCCCACGAAAGACGCTCAGAGTGCACACCCGCCTGCACCAAAGCCAGGGATCTCATTTCTCTCAAAATAAAACTCAATAAGCCATAAAGGCTCCTGATTCCAGTGGAAAAGGCGCCGCAGATTTATGGTCCCTCCAAATCCCCACACTCTAATTATCCCTGTTTTTAGTTTACTTATGGGTGGTGACCAATAAAATGATTTTCCATTTTGAATTTTTTTTCAGCATGAAAAATGCAAGCTTCGCTTCCCTCTTACCCGCTTGGACTGATCTTTTCCGTGCGGGAAGCAAAGAAATCCCGTTTCCCTCGGCCTTGTCGGCCCAGGGCTGAGCTGCTGCCTCCGGTTGAGCGAACCGGGCCTGCCGCAGCACCCCCCAGCACCGCCGCCCCGCATACCCTTAACTGCAATTTAAGGGAGAATATTCTTTCCGTCCTCTCTCCGTCCAAGGGCATTTGCAGGAACCCCTCCCTAGAAGTCCTGCCGTGGGCCTAGCGGCTGGAAGAGTCACTCGGCAGAGCGGGTCCCCGACAGCCCCAGCCCGGTCACCTTTCCAACTGCGCCCTCCTGGGCACCGCACTGGGCGCGAGCCTGGGGCGCCCAGGAGGCCCCACGGAGGAGGAAGGTCGCCGGACTGAGCCCTCGCCACCGCTTGGCGCCCCCATCCCCCATCCTCCTCCCTTTGTTCCCCTTTCCGGATGCCGACTTGGAGATGGCAGGAAAAAAAATAACTAGATGGAAATCAAAGATTAGCCTGGGCGCGCGGGCGGCCTCCGCCGGGCCGGGCCATGCTCGGCCCGCGCCTCATAAATCTTCCTCGCGACTTGACAACAGCCGCGGCCTCGCTTCCCTGGGAACTTAGGAACGTATCGATCCTCCTCGCCGTCCGTGCAACTCCCCTCTTAGGGAGCGAGAGCTGAGAGTCCCTGGTGACCCCGACTTCTGGCCAGCGCAGGACGCCCCCGACCCCAGCCAGGGTATCATGCACAGGAGTGGAGGGGAAGGGGCCCAACCGTCACCCAAGAAAGCTCAGCAAATACCCACACCCCGTGGGTTAAACCAAACACATAATATTAGGGGCCGCATCTCCCCTCCTCCATGTCGCCTGAGCAGGGGCGGAGGGGAGGACGAAGAAGGGTGAGGGGCGGGGGGCGAATTAACCCCTCCCTAGCGACTCCTTTGTTTGGCCCGGCCATTGCTGAGCCGAGTGGGGCCCCCAGGAGCCAGCAAGGGGCTCCCGAGGCAGCCCCGGCTCGGCCCAGGTGTGCGGGCCACGCTGGGGCGCGGGTTCGCCGCGGAGCCACGAGATCCCCGCGCCTCCGGCTGACGTCCGGGCGCCTGGAGTCTGACGGCCCACGTGCGATCCACCCGGGAGCTGCGTCCCAGACGCCTCCTGGAGCGGGGGAGAACCTGAAGGAAGTCGTGGTGCGTTTAGATGTTTTAAAAATTTCAATTAATTGGGAAAATAGGGCGCTTCCAAACGCGGAGAAGACGTCCGGGGGTGGGGAAGGATGTCTTTTAAAAATTATATCCCCTTGTTGTGGCGGTTGTTTTTGACCTTTCCTACTATTAAAAGAAATGTTGCCACGTTTAATTTTTGTTGCCATGAGATATGGAGGGGGTAGCCCAGCATTTTGAAGTAATTTGATAAGCCTTCAAGTAGTAAATCCGAAAGGGAGGCCGGCGACCCAGGTATAGTTTCTTTATAACCTGAATTTACAATGAAAGCATTCTTCTTTATGGATATAATAGATTAGATTTCACAACTTAATTCACCGGAATGGCTCCGTTTAAGGGAGCTCCGGCTGATTTTATTACGCCAAGCCAAATTGGATGTTTGTGGTCTTAACGAAAAGCGATCATGACATAAAATATATAATTTTTAAAGTAAAAAACCAGCGGGTTGGACCCTGTCCCCTCCCCTATCCTTGCTCCTTACTCTCAAACCCCCAGTTTGGAAAATACGGAGAATTATTTTTGTGTGTTAGTTTCTACCGGGGAGACAGGCGCTCACGCGGGGCGGGGCTGGGCTCCTTCCCCGGCGGGCCAGAGGCCTCGCCGGCCAGTGCGCACGCGGCGCCGGTTCCCGGCCAAGGCTCGGGCCCGCTCCGCTGGCTCGTATGAAACGTCGACATTCCCAGCGCAGGATCCGGGGTCTCGGGGGCACCCATGGGGCCCGAAGCCTCTGCCCGCCAGCGACGACCGGACAGCTCCCCCGGGCGCGCAGAGTAGAGGAAGCGCCCTCGAAAGTCCCCGCACGCGTTCACGAGCTGGCCCTGTGCGGGCAGCGGCAGCCGCGGCGGGACACCCGGCGGGGTCTTCGACGCTACTTTGTGCCAAACAACTGCGCTCCCGGAGACCCGGGCAAGGCCGGCGGCAGCAGCTAGAGCGGGACCCAGCGCCCACCGCGTCCTCCACCGGAGCCCCTTTCGGCCCCTCGGCGAGTGCGGCCCGTGGGGAGTGGGCGTCGGCGCGAGGAATCCCCCGGCCCGGGCGACCCCCCCTCTGAGCGGGTCCTCCCCACGTCGCCGCCCGCCTGGCCCACGGAGGACCAGGGCAGGGACGGGGGTCTCAGCGGCCCATTCTGCTGTCACTTCTGACCTCCAGCAACGGCGGCGTCAACCCCCGCCCCCGGCTTTTTTGCGAGGTTTGTTGAAGATGGATTTAGCCCCCGCAGCGTTGGGGAAGGACTGACGGACAGAAGGCCCAGCGCGGCCCACCCCTTCCCCTGGTCGTCTCCCGGCGGGCGGGAGCCGCAGCAACAGCCTCGGGATGCGGGGCCTGGCCCAAGGCCCCCTTCGCGACATCGGTAGCCAGGCGTGGCCGGAGGGACCGCGGCTGCTCCACGTGGCTCCCGCCGGCCGCCACCCCGCGCGGGGAGGACGCGTGCGTGCGGTGAGTGGCCGGCGGGCTGAGGGGACGCGCCTGAAATTAAATCTTCCCAGTGCCTGACCTTGTTTTTTCCTCGGCCCCGATAACGGCAGCAGCTGTTTTTTCCAGAATCCCTGCTGCTGGGGGGAGGGGCGATATTATTATTATTTTTGGTTGTCACAACCTCCTGGAAAAATTCCCTGGCCTCAGAGAGTGTAACAATGGCCTGGCGGATTTCTGGAGGAAGCGCCCCCTCCCCCTGCGTTCTCCAGGGACACTTCTGCTCTGGAGCTGCAGTGGGGACCTCCTTCCCTGCTCTGGCCCTATAGCCTCCTCCCCGGCCTTCAGAGCCTCACATCGGGCTCCTAAGTATGTGGCCTTGGGGTCCTGCTGGCCCCTTCTGCCTGCCGTGCCTACCGTGCCTGCCCCTGGTCACACCTGGGGAGTGAACTGGGGAGAAGCTGATAGTCTCCAGCATGAATGAGGCTTGGGCACGAGGCAGAGGCCTGGACACCCCACCCACCCGGAGCCCTCCCCAGTGCCTCCTTTAACACACCACTGCAGGCTGGAGGCAGTGGCTCATGCCTGTAATCCCAGCACTGTGGGAGGCCGAGGAGGGCAGATCACTAGGTCAGAAGTTTGAGATCAGCCTGGACAATATGGTGAAATCCCCTCTCTACTAAAAATACAAAAACTAGGGCAGGGCGCGGTGGCTCACACCTGTAATCTCAGCACTTTGGGAGGCCAAGGCGGGCGGATCACGAGGTCAGGAGATCGAGACCATCCTGGCTAACAAGGTAAAACCCATCTCCACTAAAAATACAAAAAATTAGCCGGGCGTGGTGGCGGGCGCCTGTAGTCCCAGCTACTCGGGAGGCTGAGGCGGGAGAATGATTTCAACCCGGGAGGCGGAGGTTGCAGTGAGCCGAGATCACACCACTGCACTCAAGCCTGGGCGACAAAGCGAGACTCCATCTGGAAAAAAAAAAAAAAAAAAGACACCACTGCCCAGCCCTACTTGGAAGACTTCCCTCCTCCCCAGGAATTCTGCTGTGTTTGCTTTTGGGGTCAGCGCTGGCCCAGAAGCAGTTAAAGATTAACCAACCTGGGCCCCGGGGTAGAAGAGGGGGTTGAGGAGGGGGAGGGGAAGGGGCTCCAGCATAAGTGGTGCCTGATTCCTGGGCCCCTCCCTGGCGGCCAGGCGGCTGCTGGGCTCTGCACACCGCCCATCCCCCCAGTGCTGCTGACCCCGCTCCAGCCTGCCCCCACCTGGCAGGCTGTGCAGTGGGTTCCGGTGGGAAGCAGTTGCTGGGCCCACCTGTCTGTCAAGGGCAATTGGGGAGCCCTGACTGCTTAGCACAGCTTCTGGCTCACACATCCTTGCAGAGTGTGGGTGCTTAGTGTGGAAAGAGGACGGACCTCTGCCCTCCCGGCCCTTCCTCCAGTGGGAGGAGAAGCCCAGGAAAGAGGCTGAACCCAGGAGGGGCTCTGGGCAGCCTGGTCAGCCAGTCCTATCGTCCTATCGTGTGTGGCTGCTCTTGGCCTCCTGTTCTGCTTCCCTGTCACAGGGGTCCAGGGTGTGTGTGTGTGCACGTGCATGTGTGCGCTCGTGTGTGTGGACTGCTAGGCCCTCATACAGCCAATCCTGTGCCTGCATCTCCTTCTCCTGCGGGGGCCCTCCTTGGTCAGGAAGGGGAGGCAGGAGGGTCTCAGCCCCTACCTCATTCTACCCCAGTGGGAGTGGCCTCTTCACGTCCAGTTGGTCCCAGGATCCGCTACCCCATCATCAGTGTCGTTGTCATTGTGGGGCAGCGGCTCCTCCCAGTGGAGAGCTCCAGGACCCGCCCTGCCCTGTGGGCAGCAGGGCCCTCTCCCAAGCCCCTCATCCTGCCCATAAAAGTATTTACACTTGTATTACCCCAGGTATGTGGCTGTGACAATGGCATCCCCAGCCTGCATGGAGGACAGGAATTGAACTTTAGTCTCTAGGCAATTAAGGTGCAGGGACTATACTTTATTAATGGCTGTTATGCAATAAAAAACAATAAAATGGCCCCTATTTGTAGTTTTTAAATGCAATTTGTTTTAATTTATCTTTCTGAGTACTTCTGGGGCTTGATGGGGGCTGTTGGGACATTGCTGGAGGGGCTGGGCCACAGTGCCTCCATTAGGAGGCACCGGAGATGAGGTGAGCCTGGGGTGGTGGGAAGTGCCGGGGACGTGGAGGGCACAGCCATGGCCTTACTCTGGCAGAAGACAAATGTTCTGGCTGCCTTTTAAAAAGCCGTGGCCTTGCCCATTCTGTCCCTGGCCACTACAGAGTGGGCCTGGGGAAACATTCCTGAGCCAGACATCCGGAAGCCTGCTAGGCAGGACCATTTCCCGGGGATGCTGTGACCTTGGGTACGGTGGCTCCCCTCACTCCCTGCACCCCCACAGGCATCTGGACAGGTCTCTTGGCTCCAAAAGCAGCTGGCCCAGTGTCTCTGGCCCCCTCTTCAGGAGCCCTGCCTTGGATCTGGCCACAGAGCAAGCAGCCTTGTTGTGTGGGGATTGGTTTTTCTTCTACCCTTGGGAGAGTCCAGTGTCCCTCCTGGCACCATCTGCCCAGCCAGGGCCCCGTAGTCAGTGCCAAGGCCTGAGGGCCCAGAAACTTCTCCAGGTGGGTCCCCTTGGCTTCCTTCTGCACCTGGCATCTGCCTCCCCGAGGCTGCACACCCACTGTGCAGAGGCTGCTTGGCCGGGAAGCGGCACCATCCCGCTGCCCCCTCCCCAACCCACACACAGACCTCAGGGCAAGGCAGGAGCTGAAATCGTGACAACAACATTTCACCCCTAGTGACGGAGCCAAAGCAAACCACTTTCTGGGAAGAGAGGGGAAGAGAGGGGGAAAGCCTTCTGGGATGTGTGGAGCCTAGCATTGGGGTTGGGCGGGGAGCTGGCTTTGTACAGAAGAAGGGGCCGGGCCTGTAATCCTGGCACTTTGGGAGGCCAAGGCTGGAGGCTCACGTGAGTTCCAGAGTTTGAGACCAACCTGGGCAACGTAGGGAGACCCCCATCTCTATAAAAAATAAAATAAAATTAGCTGGGCTTGGTGGCACATGCCTGTGGTCTCAGGAGGCTGAGGCAGGAGGATTGCTTGAGGCCAGGAAGTTAAGGCTGCAGTGAGCCATGATCACGCCACTGCACTCCAGCCTGGGAGATGGAGCAAAAACTTGTCACAAAAACAAAAACAAAACAAACAAACAAAAAAAGAAAGTGTGAGAAGGACCGGAGCTGGGGACTGTTGGATGGGACCATGTCCAGCCGTGGTGGTCCCAGGATCTGCCTGCTGCCCTCAGCCCCTTTTATTTCAGACCCATCAATAGCCTGTGTGTTCAGCGTCCAGATGTGGACACTGTCAGAACCAGGGCCCCCAGGTGCCCCTGCATCCCACTTCCAGGCCCCCACGAGTTTTAGCCAGATGCAACACAGCCGGGTGTGGGGCCACCCTTGGTATGGCGGGCGGCAGGGCGCTGCAGGGTACCTCCTCGTTTCACTTTAGGCCACTCCCAGCCAGTGGCCCCAGCCCTGTCCAAGGCCACCCCACCCCTGCTCCTGAGGATGGAGTTGCACCTGCTGCCCCTCCCACCAAGGACCATCCCAGTGCCTCTCCCTCCCTTTGCCTTTTATTCTGGGAGCCTCAGCTTGCCAAGTTAATTGGCAAACTTTCCCAGAAGTAAACTTGAGGGATGGAAATTAATAATTTTCCCGGTGTCGCACTCATTGCTAATCAGGCCAGCTGGGAGGAGGGGCCTGGGCGCATCAGAGGACCCCTGAAAAGCCATTAGCATGAACGAGATCTAAGGGTGAGGGTCCCCCATGCAATTCAGCAGCTCTGCAACCCCAGTGCCCAGGTGCAGGACCATGGGGGCACGGGGTGAAGGCAAGGGCACCTTGGAAGGATTCCAACCATTCCCACACCCACACCCGGCCCAGGCAAGCAGTTCCCCTCTTGCTGTGTGGCCTGGGCTGGATGGGGTCCCCAGGGTCTCTCACTGACCCTGGAAAGGCCCACATGAGTGAGACATGAGTGAGCCCGGACTGAAGCTCAGGCCGGGTAGGGGATGGGCCCTTGGGGAAGGGGCCTGAAAGGAGAGCCGGGAGGCCAGAGCAGGACCCAGCTGGGACCCAGGCAGCCTGTCCCAACTTTGGAGCCCTCCCTTTGGAGACAAGTGCCGGGCCACCAAAGGGTGCACAGGGTTGGGGACCTTGTCCCCAGGACTCCCCTGTCCTATAAGGAAGTGTAGCCCCAAATCCCCTACATTCCAGAACTCTGGCCTTGATGGACCTTGTGCCAGGCTGGCGGGGAATGGGCGGAGCTTAGAGGCCTCTGCTCAGGTCTCTGCACCTCCTGAGCCATGGCTGGGCCCCTGGCAGAACCTTGCCACCGTCCATTGCTTTGTCAGCTCCTTGGCTGGGCCTTCAGAGCCTGTGGAAAAAAGCATCAGTATGTGGTCCTCAGAGGACCTCGGTAAAAATGCAGATGCCCAGGTCCAGCCCTGGAAAGTAGAGCCTAGGAGGTGTCGATGTGACCACCAGGACCCCACGTGGTCTGACCCAGGCGGTCCAATGACCATGCCAGGAGACCTGGTCTGGGCTGCAGGGTCAGCTCTGGAGGGTGGGTCTCTTCCCTCATGAAGCGTTTATTGAATGGAAGGACAGATGGGTGGATGGATAGGATGGATGGGGTGGATGGGTGCATGGGTGGATGGTTGGATGGTTGGATGGGTAGATGG